>NW_028030574.1:0-578 GCF_054177405.1 Leptonychotes weddellii
GCCTTTTTTTTTATTTCAAGTTCTGGTTGCACTGCTTGCTGGAGGGGTTACCTTGGCAAAGTCCCTTTGAGACTGTAGAATGGGATGACACTTCATAGGGTGGTTGAGAGGTTGGCCCAACATGGGGTGTGTGCTCAGCCAACCTTCTTCTTTCTGCTTCTCCATCTTGAGAGGTGAAATACTTGCCTATCTCCCAGAGTAGTCATGAAATAAAGAAGTAAGTGTTCACAAATGTATGGCACTGTTGTTACTGACCTGTCATGGATAAAAGCTTTGCAGAATTGTGATGCTTAATACATTGGCACTGAGGTCCAACGGGTTCAATATTGGTTGTGGTAAATGAACTAGATGTTTTAGGAGTGTGCCTCAGTGAATGGCACCCAACCCTTTTTAAGAAACAGTGCTGATTTGCAGGGGGTATATATTGAGATTAAAGGGCATTAGCATTTTGACTGTTACAACAAAAGGTCTGGTTACCTCTTTCCAGCTTTTCTTTGGTCTCCAGTATCTCCCTGTAACATGTTAGTAAGATGCAAAGTCAGAGCACTACTGGATTAGATGTTATCTGTTTATGTAAG
>NW_028030575.1:0-578 GCF_054177405.1 Leptonychotes weddellii
TTTTTTAAAAAGCTGAACTGAACTATTCATAACTATAATATAAGGATGCTATGTTTCCTCATTTTCACTGTCAATAATAATAATAAAAACAATAACTGGAAAACATAGTCCAAATTGAAGTGGCATCTAATTTAATGCAGATATTATGGACCACGTCAGCTAAAGTCATCAATTCTTCTTTCAGTCTGTGACTTAGCAAATAAGGAAATATTGAGGAAATTGAGGTCTTACTGAATTGTCCAAAATTATGAAGTTCTGTAATATAGATTCAAATCCATGATCTGGCTTCCTTTTAATTTTTTTTAGCTTAAGCAGGGCTTCATTACTCTTTCTCTGGGTAACATCGACAGAAAGGGAATAGAAGCCATCAGTGCAAGCTGGTCCATCATACGACCTTGCCTACTGGCAAACTATGATAACAGCAATATGAACTCACATATTTATCTCAAAACTTACATAATTACACAGCTATGTACTTGCAACAAATATGTTCTTAATCAGAAATATCCTTTACACCTGAAAAATTGAATGGGCAAGAGTCACCAATTAAGGGACAACTAGTGCTCTCCTGATTAAAC
>NW_028030576.1:0-578 GCF_054177405.1 Leptonychotes weddellii
TGCTGGGCTAGTAAGATAGCTCCACCTGCAAGCTTGGGTCTGCAATTGACGAAGAGTGGTGGGGCCGGAGAGCTTCACTTGCCGGCCTCCGGCTCCATTCTAAATGAGGTTTCCTTTCATTAATTTTCACACTCCGCACCTGGGCCAGAGAATGGGTACCCTGGGTCTCTGGGCCTGGCTGGGCGGTGGCAGCAGAGATAAGGGAAGGGGAGTGGAGGAAACGGTCCCCCTACCTGGTCCTGATACTGGCCGCCGCTTGGTGAGCCCCTGCCGGGGCCAGGCTGAGTTAGCAGGGACTCCAGAGGCCGGCCTGTGGGGCCGAGCAGACCTGGCTTGCGGCAGCTCCGGCCTTGACCAAAGCCACACGGCTGACCAGCCGCAGAGCCAGAACTCCTGCACCGGCCGCCAGGGCCTCCACACGGCGGGGCCTGTGGGCTCCCTGTGCCCTCCGTCCTGACTGCAGGTGAGGCCAGAGGTCCTCAGCCAGCCGGCGCAGTTCTCTCTCATCTACTCGGCACACCCCTTCAGCGTGCCTGGCGGGCGCCTGGTGGAGTTCTACTGCTGGTGAGCGGCCGGGG
>NW_028030577.1:0-578 GCF_054177405.1 Leptonychotes weddellii
CATTAAAGCAATCTCAATAAATTACTAAAGAGCAACATCAAACAGACTATGTTCTTCAACAATAATGAAATAGAAATTGAAATTACCTACAAAGGGACAATTTAGGTAACACTTGGAAATGAAATCACATTTTATTAAACATTTCTTAGGTTAAACAGAAAAAGATAAGGAAATTAAGAAATATTCAAGACTGCATGATAATTAAAACACCACCTGTCAAAATCTGTGGGATATGAGTAAGTCCGTGCTTAGAGAAAAGTTTATAGTTGTAAATAAACTAACAGGAAACAAGAGAAGTTAGAAATAAATTAGCTAAACATGCAACTAAATAAGTTGGAGAAAGAGCCTTAGAGCAAACCCAAAATAAAAAGAAAATAGGAACAGCAAGGGCAAAAATCAATGATATGGAGAACACACACAACAACAAAAGAGTAACAAATTTAAAAGATGTTTTGTTTGTTTCCTAATAAAAATAAAATACAAAGATCTCTGGCAAGACTGGTCAAAAAAGTAGAAAAGAAAAGAAAAAAGAAAAATAGAGGTAAAGTGAATATATATGACAAAATAAATTTTTAAAT
>NW_028030578.1:0-578 GCF_054177405.1 Leptonychotes weddellii
AAATCTTTTAAAAAAAAAGTTTAGGGGCGCCTGGGTGGCTCAGTCGTTAAGCGTCTGCCTTCGGCTCAGGTCATGGTCCCGGAGTCCTGGGATCGAGCCCCGCATCGGGCTCCCTGCTCGGTGGGAGGCCTGCTTCTCCCTCTCCCACTCCCCCTGCTTGTGTTCCCTCTCTTGCTGTGTCTCTCTCTGTCAAATAAATAAATAAAATCTTAAAAAAAAAAAAAGTTTAAAAAAATAAAAATAAATGTCTAAAGAAAAAAATTACTTGTCAACCCTCTCCACTTCCTGAGGTAGCCAAATATGTCCTTATTTTTCCTACTTAAATAAACATAAACATATACTAGGAGCATTACAAATTTTTTGCTGAAAATATATATTGAAAGCATTCCTCAAGGTATGACTTGAGCTTATCCTTTTTCAGAACTGCATAATATTTTATAGTATGGGTTTTTAATAAATTGTTCATTCATTCCAATTTAGCTGAATATTTACTGAATGTAATATTTCAAAAGTTATTTCATTACATTCAGGATTTCATGGCAGTCTCAAGGTAGAAACTGGAAAGAAAAACAGAAACT
>NW_028030579.1:0-578 GCF_054177405.1 Leptonychotes weddellii
GTCCTTAAAATATTCATATTCTAGAAAAGGAAAAAAAATTATATACAGATTAACTCCTTGAGGTTAATTTTCTTGTAATTAGACTATATTATTGTAGGTCCAGAAGTTAATCATAAATAATTTTCTGTAATACTGGTAAATTTTGTCTATAGACTTAAATTTTGTTCATAGGACTCAATGTTGACAAAATGAACTCATTTTAGTTGGTTCTTTGCTTAAATCTCATTCATCTTAAAATTAAGGTCAATTCCAACGATGGATTAAACAAATCTTTAATTAGTTCATATTAATAAGCAGAAAGTTTCTTCTATGATGGAGGTGTTAACATTTATTTTCAAACATTTAGTATGGAAAGACAAAAATAAAAAATTCCAAATACATTTTTTTCAAATACATTTTCAAATGAAGTTCTTGTCTTAAATAAAATTTCTTTTTTTTTTTAATTTATTTTTTATTCTTATGTTAATCCCCATACATTACATCATTAGTTTTAGATGAAGTGTTCCATGATTCATTGTTTGTGCATAACACCCAGTGCTCCATGCAGAATGTGCGCTCCTCAATACCCCCCACCAGGC
>NW_028030580.1:0-578 GCF_054177405.1 Leptonychotes weddellii
ACTGTGGCTCCAAAATCAGTTTTCTGTGTGACCAAGAGCTGGTGCCTTCCCATCTCTGAGCCTCAGTTTCTCCTCCTGGCAAATGCAAGCTCAGACGTCTTCTTCCCAAAGTGCCTGCAGGCAGACTCCACGCTCTGCCGAGGGGAGGGCTGACGAGTGGCTGGGGCCCCCAGCGGTGCAGACACAACCACCCTCTTCTTGGAATGCCACGGGAGGGTGAGTGAACGGGTTTCCTTGGTCTCTGACTCCAGGGAGTGGCTCCTGGAAGGCATCTCCCTGTCCCTGGAGCCTCTGGGCAGGACTGTCCCAGGCTGTCCCTGAGGGGGCCCCCAGAAGCCCCAGGGGCCACCCACCGTGGGATCCAGCACGGGCCGGGGCTCTGCGGGCTCTGGAGCCACTCACCCCTCTGCCCCCGATGCTTCCAATCCGTGCAGGGGCGTTGGCGAGAGACCCGCTGGGAAGCACACCCTGAAGGCTGAGCCCAGACCAACATGTGCCATCTTCATCCTCATTCTGTTCACCCTCTCCTTCATCATCGGTGTCTTGGCCGCTCGCCTGTACCGAGCACCACCTCCGAA
>NW_028030581.1:0-578 GCF_054177405.1 Leptonychotes weddellii
TCCACCGAGCAGGGAGCCCGATGCGGGACTCAATATCAGGACCCTGGGATCATGACCTGAGCTGAAGGTGATGCTCAACTGACTGAGCCACCCAGGCGCCCCAACAAGGAACTCTTATACATGGCTAGCGGGAATGCAGAATGGGGCAGCCACTCTAGAAAATAGTTTGGTGCCTTCTCATAAAAATTAAATCCAGTTATCATATGAACCAGAATCCCCTCCTAGCAATTTGCCTAAGGGGGGAGAATAAAAAACTTATGTCCATTCACAAACCTGTCAACAAGTAGCGTTTATCATGGCTTTATCTGTAATCACGGGCACAATGGAAACAACCCAGATGTCCTTCAGTGGATGATGGGCAAGTAGACGGTAGCATATGTAGAAAATGAAACAGAGCCAAGCAATCAAAAAGGACTTAAGTACGCATACATGGAACAGCCCTACTGAGCCTCAAATGTGTGCATCTAAGTGCAAGAAGGCAGTCTCCATACCCTGCATATGGTTTGATCCGTTCATAGAACATTCTGGAAAAGATCTCACATCTGTGCATCTAAGTGCAAGAAGGCAGTCTCCATACC
>NW_028030582.1:0-578 GCF_054177405.1 Leptonychotes weddellii
AAAAAAAAATCAAAGACAAAGAAAAAGAAGGCTATTGTTTGTACTTTATTACTTTATTCAGAAGCCTTTAAGTATAAATTCTGATGGAAATTTTCTAAGATTTCTTAAAAGTAATCATGCAATTGATCAAGAAATCTTTTTTTGACACATTATAGAATTTTTTAAAACTAACATAATCTATTCTGTAATTAAAATGATCAGCATGATTCTCAATAACTGTGATTCAGAGAGTGAAATGTCATGAACACCAAGACAACAGCCCTCCACTAGGTTAGGCCAAAGTGGTAAGAAATAAAATGTCTCCCTCTTGTAGGTGGGATAAGAAGGACTGTAAAAATGGCTGTCCGGCTTGCAGATTAATCAGCACCCATGGGCAGTATTTAAAAATACTGCTGCTACTACCGTACTTGGCCACAGCTCACATTTTATTGAATGCTTACTCTGTGCCACTTCTAAGTGCTTTATATATATATCGTTCAATTCTCACAAAAACCTTGAGGTAATTACTATTGTAACCTCCATTTTATAGATGAGAAAATGTAGGCAAAAAGAGCTGAAGTAAATTGCCTGAAGTGAAA
>NW_028030583.1:0-578 GCF_054177405.1 Leptonychotes weddellii
AGTCTGAGAAATCTTGGAAAAATCTACTCTGTGACTTTTCCTCCAAATTCAGGAGATCTGTCCCATCCCCCAGGGAGAAATAGCTAACCATCTTTTACCATATCTATGGTAGAGCAGAAATTTATCCTGTGGTGGACTGAACATAATGAGGACCTCAAAGAAGACCATGATTTGCCACTAGTACCACAGATCAAACACATTAATGAGTAGGAGATCTTTGTCCTTACAGCCACACCTACACCTTCTCCAGCCACAGCTCATATTCAGAGATTTATACCTCGCTACATCCGTGAGGTAATTTGGAGTTCACCTCATCCAGCCTTCTAGGCAGCGAAGGGAACTTTGCATTCAGGACCACCTTTACTGAACAAAGTATCAACCCCTTTCCTTTTGTTTTCTCTCACATTCACGTCTGCAACGTAAGTACTGCTTTTCTACTTTTATAGATATAAAACTGAGGATTGGAGATTATGTGATGTATCTACAGCTATGCAGTGACTGAATGATGGAGCCAAAGAGATTAATATGAATCTTTCTCTAAAGCTCTCATTTTTTCTTTTTTTTGTGCGACACTAGAG
>NW_028030584.1:0-10375 GCF_054177405.1 Leptonychotes weddellii
GATTGGATCTCATTGATAGCATTTTTAAGTTCTGCCAATTCAGCTTTCATTTCTTCCCTCAGAGCCTCTATGTTGATTGATTTCTCCATTTTAGCCATTGTCTTCACAATTGCTAGCCTGAATTCCATCTCTGACATCTTGGTTATATCTGCATCCATTTGTAAATCTGCAGCATAAGTTATCATCTCTGAGTCTTTTCTATTTCGGGGGCTCCTCCTCCTAGTCATTCTGTTGATGGGTGTCTGAGGGAATGTATAGAGTCCAAATTATTGACCAGAACCCAAGCAAGATGCACCTGTTTTCTTGGGACCTTAGGGTTGCTGGCCTCTTGTTTTCCCAGCCTGTCTTCTGGGGAAGGGGCCTGCCGCGCTGTTACGCAGGCAACCCTGTTTGGGCAGAGTTGCCCTGCCCCCAGTGGCGGGGAATGGGCTCAGCGGGAATCAGTTTTGGGGGCTTTTCTTCTCTGGCGGCTTTCCCTGGTGGCTTTCGTGTCTCTTCCACATGTCAGAGCAGAAAAGACCGTTTCCAATCCTCTGCCTCAGAGCAGAGAGACCGCAGTCTGTTCTTCAGTGAGCTCTCCAGGCCACACTCTCTCCGTTTCTGTCTGTGCTGCTATAAACTGCAGCGTCCTGGGTTGTGTGCCCCTCTGCAGCGCTCCCAGTCCTGCCTCTAGGTCGGGGCATGTCTCTGCCCTTTGTGCTTCTAAAACTGCCAACTGCTCCCAGTTCACACCCCGCCACTCCAGGTTTCCATCCCAGTTGCTGCCCTAAAGTCCTTTCCCCACTGCTACTGGTCTGAGAGTCTGTGCCCCGTCCCCAGCGCGCAAGGCTGTCGCTCACCGGCGGTGCAGGATCCCCATGCCCAGGCACTCTCCTGCTGCCATTTATCCTCCGATATCTGCCCGTGGAATCACAGCTCTCCGCTTCATACCTCGAAACCAACCGCCTGTGATGTTCTGTTTGTGGAGATCCAGATCTTCTTACATCTCAGGCTGGTTTCATGGGTGCTCAGCGTGGTCTGGTAGATACCCAGCTCAATTCCGGGGACCAGTTGAAATAGGGTCCCCTACTCCTCTGCCATCTTTCCTTTCCATCGAATTCTTCTTATTAATACAAGTATATAGCATATATGGGAAAGAGGTCGTGAGGGGCAGAGGTATTAACTAGGTCCCATGATGCTCTTTATAGGTGCCAGTTTGAACAGAAAAGCAAACTAGGAAAATAAATTTAACTGGTATGCACAAACTGATTGGTTGGAAGAAGGATGAGGGAGGAGCCTCGTTCCAGGCTTAGGACTGATTAATACTATCTGTCCTGGGGAGAGTGTCCTGTGCCATGTGTCCTAATCACTTCTGGCATCCCGGAAGTGGAACCTAAGAGTAGGGCTCAGTAGAGCCCGAGAAGGAGAAGGAGTCTAGTTCTATAGGAAATGTCCAGCATAACCTGGTCAGTATTGCCATGCTGACCATCTGTAGTTAAGAATGGGGACTCCATTTCAGCCCCAACACAATGACTGTCACATAAAACACTCTGGCAACCTCTGAAGCTATGCAAACATAAGTTGTTTTCCTCAAATATCCTACAGAAAACCCAGACTCTCAAACCTACGTGCATCAAAGCTCTGTTTCTGGCCTCTGGAGGCCTTGCTCTCCTCTCTCCTCTCAGAGGGCAATTGATGCATTTCAGGGCCCCAGGCAGGGCTTTGAAACTCCTGTTGAAATGAAATCCTGACTTAAGAGTCCTGGTGGTAGGGGGTTTCAGTTTTCAGTTTGGGTGAGTGAGCATTTGGCCTGGAGATGGAATGAATTTCTGTTTCACCATGGCAGGGAGGAGATCCATCAGCCTGTCAGCCATCAGCACACAGCCCAGCGGGGGAGAGCAGCTCTGCAGACAGTGACAGCAGCCTTATCCATTCTGCTGGGCCTCTGGTGGGTGCTATTTGGGCTTCAAGGTGAACAGGATGGTTTTTCTCTCCCAGAAATGAGTAAAAACACATGCAAAGGAGAGAAGGTAGGCCTTGGTGCTCCAAGGAAGCTCTCCAGAGCTGATGGAAAGACTTTAGGCATGTAGAGTGGAATAACTGTGAACCTGTCTGAACCCAGAAAGGTATTTCATGCCATGCTGCTCCTAAGGCAGTCCCTTCAGCATAAGGCAGGAAAACATCTGCCCCCTGGATGCCTACATTCATTCCCCTGGAAGTCAGCATGACTTCTGAGAGGTAGGAACCTACTTTGCTAAACCATGTGTTCAGCATAAGACAGTAATAGTGGTGGTGGATGCCTAACGAAGCAGAAGCTGTTGGTGCCCCACTGTGCCTCTATGAAGGCAGAATCTGCTGGGAGACAACCCCCATAACTTCCTGTCTGAGGACTTTTTGGTTCTGACCATTCCTGTGCAAGTGGAAAACAGCCTTGTTTTGATGATGCAGGGAAGTTGCTGAGTGAATGCTCCAGCCCTCTCCTCCCTGTGCAGACTATTCTATACTGACCCTCCAAGTTCTCCATGGGATTGAGTACAGGTACCCATGCCAGTGTCCTGACTGATAACACACCTTTTCTTGGCTCCTTCTCTATATGGTGGTATCTAGGGTAATCCAGTCCGAGGTACCCGCTCTGAGACAGCTAGTCCCAACTCTGACTTCAGGCTCACCTCTGCAGATCAAAATCCATATTACTAAACCAAACAAAAGGACCTTCCCTTTAACAGGATTTGTCTTCCCTAGAAGGCTGGTATTTTGTGTTTTGAGGCTATCCAAAGGTTTCCTCCAGGAGACAGACCCATGATTCATTACTTTGTCAACTGCAGCAAATACGTACTCACTGGGGGCTTTCCCCTGCCATGAGACAGAGCACCCCCATAATAGTAATAAACTGAAAAACTTTCTCTAATTTCAACTCTCTTTTCTTCTAAAAATTCAATAGATAAAAGTAGTAGAAGAGGTATCGTTATAAGAAAAATCTTGAATCTTTCTAATAATAATTTTTAAAGATCAAATTACCAAGTTTGGTGAGAATGTGAAATAAACTGGAACTCTAATGCACTGTTGATGGCAGTGTGCCCACATCCACATTTACAATCACTTTAGAAAACCATTTGCCATTATTTTCTAAAGTTGAACGTATGCTATACTATCCTCAGTCATTAAATTCTTAGATATATGCCTGACAGAAATGTGTAGTTATGTGAACCAAAAGCGATATATAAAAACATTCATAAACAGCACCATTTATAATAGCAAAATCTGAAAACTACTCAAATGCCTATCAACCATAGAATGGATAGGTAAATTGTAATATATTCACACTGGACAACAATGAAAATCAATGATCTAGAATTGCACACCAAAATCTGGATGAATCTCACCATTATGTTGAGGGAAAGAAGCCAGACCCAAGAGCACTTAATTTGTATACTTTTCTGCACATATGTTATACTCCAGCAAAAGTCCACAACTATAGGAAGCAAATAAATAATTTGTAAATGCCTATATTCTGATACTATTTTTAGTACAAAATTATATCAGTATACCTCACAATTGATTGCACCACTCAGCTAAGTAAAAACCGCATCAGAGAAGGTGGAAGGTGTGAGACTGGAGAGAGGAAGCACAGTTGGGGGGCTCTCCAGAGTCCAGGAAAGAGGAGGAGGTATTGGTGAGGAGGTGGGCTTTGTGCCTATTGTCAGTAATGATGTTGGGATTCCCTGTGACCACATTTGAGTATTAGGAGGTCACATGTGAGGTGTTGGTGAGGAGCAAGGATTCAAATATGCTTGCAATCATTACTCTTCTTCAAATTACCTTGCTGAAGTTCCCACAAATGTGCTGTTCACGGAGACAGCCTGAAATCAACACTATTGTCTCTGAGGAACAAAAAAGAAGCAGCTAAAAATTTAATCACTGCTTTTCTTCTTGGTAATTTCTGAAGCAATTGTATAGACTATCAGTTCTTGCAGTGAACATGATAGACTGTGTTACTGTGCCATTGGTTAACAAGATAGCCATGTGGAAGAGCAGTTACATTCTTGGTAATGGCTAAACGAGACACCGTAGCCAGTACAGCCAAGAGGAGAGGACATAGAGAACAGAATTCAGCAGCTACCCAGATGCTCAGTGCAAAAAAGGTGCTAGACTAGAGGAGCAAGCCTGTGGGTCTCATTCTTCCTGAAACACTTGGCAGGGGCTGGGGGGCGGGCAGGCATCCCTGACACCTTGAGAAACACCAGAGCTGCCATATCATTTGCCAGAGAAGCAGCCACTTGAAGGTATAAATCATGGTTTTGCCATGGTCTGGGTGATCTTGAGCTAACCTCTAACTTTTCTGAACTTCAGTTTTCTCATCTGTAAAAATAATACCCACTTTACAGGTATATTACAAGGACCAGGGTTTGGCAGAAATTTTCTGTAAAGGATCAGATAGTATTTTAGATTTTGCTGGCCACAGTCTTTATGCCAATTACTCAACTTTCCTACTGTAATGTGAAAGCAGCCATAGACAACAAGTAAACGAATGGGTATGGCTCTGTTCCAATAAAACTTTATTTATAAAAACCAGCAGGGGCACCTGGATGGCTCATTCAGTTAAGTGTCTGCCTTTGGCTGAGGTCATGATGCCAGGGTCCTGGGATCAAGCCCCGCATCAGGCTCTCTGCTCAGCAGGGAGCCTGCTTCTCCCTCTCTCTTGGCCTGCTGCTCCCCCTGCTTGTGTGCTTTCTCTCTCTCTGTCAAATAAATAAATAAAATATTTATAAAAATATATAAAAACAAGCAGCAGGCCTGATTTGGCTCATATGCTGTAGCTTACCAATCCCTGGCTTAGACCAAGAGTTAATTTACATGAGATAGAATGCTTGGCACATCCTATTTGCTCAATAAGCATCAGTTTCCTTCTTTTCCCTTTTTGCTGCACTGTTATAAGGGGTATGAGCCAGGTTAGAGGAAGCATCTAGCAAAAGTTGAGTTCTACCCTTTTTATTTGAGCAAACTACCATAATCTAATTTTCCAAAGGAATCCCAAACTGCCTTGAAGATGTCTGTTGGCAAAATGGATCCTCAAATTTGGTTGGTGAGGGAAGGGGTCGGTGGGCAAGAGAAACCTCAGGAAACTCCTCATGTCTATTCCAAGGCAGGAGAACAATATACTCACTGACAATCTTCCACATCCAAGCTGAGTGACACAGCTAGATCAATTAACTATACTTGTTTCCTCATCCATAAATCAAGGACATAGTACATACTGTAAAGAGGATTAAATAAGTTAATATCTGCAAAAGTACTTATAACAGTGCCTGGAACACAGTAAGAATCCAATAATTGCAAATTTTATTAATATTAAAGCGATAGAAACTTGGGGTCTCTGTCCCAATCCTCATGGAACTCAGAGTTCTAGACTTCTGGCTGTGGGTCCTGAGGAGGGGGTGGGGCAGGAAAAGCCATTCCCAAAGCTCTACTTTCCTTGTTGTCCTGCTCTGTTGGTTTGGGCCAGAGCCAAAGTCAGAAAGCACAGTACTAGAAATACACTGAAGTTGGGAAACCTACATAAGTAATACCTCTGGCATGAGTTGGCATGTTTCCTCTTTCATTACCTGCACCTGAAATGTAGTCTATGCTCTAACTGTTCCCAGATGCACTGTTTAAATGGGTGGCTGCATCGAATGCTAATGCCCTGCACTGTGGCCTTCTGGATGGCAGGAGCCCCAAGGGGAGCGAGCTATAGTGTGTGTGTCTGTGTGTGTGTGTCTGTGTGTGTGTGTCTGTGTGTGTGTCTCTGTGTGTCTGTGTGTGTGTGTGTCTGTGTGTGTGTGTCTGTGTCTGTGTGTCTGTGTGTGTGTGTCTGTGTGTCTCCGTGTGTGTGTGTCTGTGTGTGTGTGTCTGTGTGTCTCTGTGTGTGTGTGTCTGTGTGTCTCTCTGTGTGTGTCTGTGTGTGTGTGTCTGTGTGTCTCTGTGTGTGTGTGTCTGTGTGTGTGTCTGTGTGTGTGTCTGTGTCTGTTGGGGTCTAATGAGCAAACACAGCACAGAGACAGATTCCTGATCAATCAGTCCAAAGAATGAACATTGGCTTTTAAAATGTCAATTTTCTCCTTCTGGCCCCAGTTATTTCATCAAGGAGGCTCAGGAGGAGATAGGCAGAGTCTGGGGTTAGTCCCAAAGGATACATTTCTTCCTACACAGATTATGTTTCATTAATTAGTCAGATACATACAGAATTCATTTTATAGAAATGTATTATCTTAACCCAGAAAAGGGGCTTTGCCCTTCAGTCAGTGAGAAGTCAGCCAGCTGCTCTTTGCCTGAGGTGGCCAAGGTTCCTAAAACCTGTGAGTATGTGGGATAGGGGAAAGCAGAACCAGGAGAAAAAGCAGCATGCCCAAGTATACACAGGGGTAATGAGTGGAGTGCCCATGCCAGGGAAAAGCTGGTGAGAAAACAGGATTCAGAGCAAGGCAGAGCTGAGGTCAGATCCCACAAACTCTGTGTGGTCTTAGGAAAGAGACATAAACTTTCTGAGTCTCAGCTTCTTCATCTGACAAATGGAGAAAGTGATGCCTGCTTCATGGATCTATTATGAGAATTAAATGAGACAGAAAATTTATAACAAGCAACAGAAAGTCACATGACCAGCATTCCTTTCAGGACAAAGATCACATTTGTTTGGAAAAAAAAAATTTTCTGATAAGCCACCTGAGAACCCAGGAATCAAGGGCAAGTGATTTGCTTGGGAAGTGATTTCAGGAAACTCAGAATCAGGTCAGAGTGTCAAGGAGAAACTCTCAAAAGAATTTGAGCATCAACACCATACAAAGGGTAAGAAATCATGAATATTATGTAGCTCCTAACAGTAGGAGAATGGTTAAATACAGTAAGAAAAAAATTATATAATCTTCAAATATGTTTGCATAAACAATATCTGATGACATGTGAAAAACAATATATTAAGTAAATTAATAAAAATATATGAATATATGTGTAGTATGTGAGAAGGAAAAATATTAAAAATTTGGAAGACAAATAAACATACATTATAACAACAACAATAACAAAAGACAATCAAATGCAATCAGTGATGCCAACATCTTTCTAACTTGGAAGAACATTAATACCTACAATTCTTGAATTTAAAGTTCTATTTCTATTTCTTGAATTTAAAGTTTTTGAAACTTGGCCAAAAGTGGGACATTGGACTTATTGTTGAACTTTAGCATCCATCCCCAAATACATGCAGTGAGTTTTTCTACAGGGAGGTATGACATTCTTTGCACAATCTCTTTCTAAATACAGTGCTTGTCATCTTACTATGCATCCTACTCATCAGCAGGATGATTCAGGGTGAATCTCCACTCTGAAAACTACCACAGTTACTAACAGTGACTAACACAAAGGCCTTAGCTGGAGATCCATGGGCCACAGTGAGTCCATGAATAAGCTTCTGAATCTAGACACCTTCTGATGTTGTATGCAGAATGTTGAGTGTAGACCTAAGTGCACTGTCTGCATTTGTCTGCATTGTCAAAGTGCTTCCAAAAGTTTGAGAACTGTTGTTAAGTGAAGTGATTCAAGGCTTTGCAGCTGTAAAATAACTAAAACACATCCAAGACCATCTCCAAGCAAATCTCCATTTATTAACTCATCTCAACCTGAGAAAGGGGTTAATAACAGCCGTGTCCACTTCAGCAAATGAGTCTTAAACCCACAGATTGAAAGTAAAATTAGGACACTTAATGCTACTCATTCCCCCACCAGCTGGATTCTGTATGGCTTGTTCCCCATGCATATTAGGTTGTAGAAAGAGACCAAGAAGAAAACGTTATCATCTAAACCCAGCCCTGGGCAACTGGCCCACAGAGTTCCCCAGACTTGCCAGCAGGATGGGCTTCAATAAGAGCTAAGCCCTCCCCTCTAGGTGCTCATCACAAGGCCACACTTACAGATATTCCATCACCCATGCACCAGGGCTGCCGCATTCCCAGGATAACATCATGATTCATCCAGATCCATGCGCCTCCTAAATAGGCCATTTATCTGAGCCTGGCCAGGTGGCATGGGGATGATGACTGAAGAAGAGGCTCCATTGTTCGATCATAATTTACACCATCCTGGGAAAATATTTTCTGTCTTATAAAATAACATTCTGCATGAATTGAGGCACACATGTACTGGAAAGAAAAAAGAAGATAAAGAAGGAGAAAACAGATGCTGGTCCATATAGGAGATAAATTTAATCCAATGTAAATGTATAGAAATTTCCCTTAATCATTTCTTAGACTCTGAAAGAACTTCCCGCACATACAGAAACCAGTCCTCCTTTGTCTTAGACAAACCCAGAAGCAGGTCCGTAAATGCTAGCAGTAAATCCAGAAAGTACAAACTGAAGAGGAGGAAATGGAGAAGACAGGAGGGAGGGGGCCAACAAGAGGTGTGTGAAAAAGCAGACTTTATGGGAAACGGGTTCAGTCTTGTTGCATTCCCTTTGCAGATGCTGTGGAACACACGTCAGAGCTTTCCTACCTGAGGGGCGGGGAAGCCTGAGTACTTATTCACTATATCCCATCTGTCACGGTGGAGGGCTGCTACAAGGGGCATTTACTCCCTGGCCCTGGTGGTCTGCCCCATGTGTGGAATTAAACATACCTCTGCTGCCAGGGGAGGCAAGAGTCACTGGTAGTTGCAGTAAGAAGTCTTTGGTTTACATAGAAACAGTAAGTGCCAAGGGGCTAGGGGCAGGGCTCTGATACTGCCTGCAACAACCCCCGCCCCCCAGACTATCTAGATTATCACTGGACAGGTAGAGCAGAAATCCCTCTGGCCTATGGAAAACTGGAAATTGTTATGCCTGTTCATCCCTTGGTTCCTTAATCAAGCAACACATCTTCTCTGAGCACTGTCAATGTATTGTCCCTCTGTTTTGTCCCATGGGGAAGGCAAAAGCCAGGAAATGCCTGGCTTCCAACAGCTCATCATGCAGTTGGAGAAGCAATATCCACAAACCTGAAACAATCAATACTGCGGACATTGAGCTATGGAGACAGCCTCTCTCCAAGCAAAGTGAATTGTGACCATCTTTGTGGCTAGCCATGGTGCAAAGTCATTTCTCCAGCCACCAGACCCTTCCCCAGGTATGCTAGAGGTAGAAAAGCAAGGGACTGCTAGACTACCTCTGGAATGAGACAGCTGTCAAGTCCATTGAAGGGTAATAGTCATCAATCAAAAGCAGATTGAGGTGTTTCTTAAAAGAGAATGTGTCTTAGGCTGGGCTCTCCCAGGAGCAAACCCTGAAACAAGGATTTCAGGGGAAATGGTTTGCTTAGGAGGTGATCCCACAAAGCACTGACAGGGGAGTGGGGAAGTGATCAAGAAAAGGGAAGAGGCTAACACAGAATGAGTGAAAGAGCAGGTGACAGCTGGGGACAACTATGGTTCACTCCCCTGGGGAATTCGGGAACATAACATAGAAGCCACTGGGAGTCACCGTATCTGAAAGGTGCTGGAGAGCCAGGCTCATGCCCTGGAATCAGAAGCACAGAGGGGGAGGGTTGGCACGCCACTGCCAGTGTCTGTTACAGAGAACAAACAGCCTAATATTAGAAAAGGTTTTGGGTTACTTCTCTATCTTGGATCAATTAATGCATTTTGAGGTTGCTGCTTAGCTCACAATAATCTCACTTCCTTTGGGAATGTTCCCAGTGGCCACACGTTTGTTGCATGTCACTGCCTCCCTGATTTTAGCTGATCAATCCAGTGACAGGTATTTTCCTCAAGCTGGGCCACTCAAATTTTCTCTCCTGGGAATCTGAAACATAAAACAAAGAGACGCAAGGACTTAAAGTCGCTGCAGTATGGATCCTGCAGAAAATCAGTAAACTTTGGTGAGAACCTTACAGTTGTCCTGCTCCCACCCCTACCCCCACCTCACCACCTGCCTAAGTTCTGGCTGTTCAAAATTTCCCTGTTCTATATACTCTTCTAATAAATTTTCTCTTTTTTTGGTTAGTTTGTCAAGATAGTCAAATTTTTTCTGTTGCTTGTTATCAAGACACTGTTAAGATGTATTTATGTGGGGGGCGGAGCAAGATGGCGGAGGAGTAGGAGACCTGGATTTCCTCTCCTCTCAAGAATTCAGCTGGATAGGGATCAAACCATTCTGAACACCTACAAACTCAACAGGAGATCGAAGAAAGGAATAGCAACAACTCTCTGAACAGAAAAGCGACCACTTTCTGGAAGGTAGGACGTGCGGAGAAGTGAATCCGAGGCGATATTCGGGAGGATAGACGGTGGGGGAGGGGCCTCCATCGGCCGCTTCTGGCAAGTGATAGAACCACGGAGCACAAAATCGGAACTTTTAAAAGTCTGCTCCGCCGAGGGACGTCACTCCGGTGGC
>NW_028030585.1:0-578 GCF_054177405.1 Leptonychotes weddellii
GCCACCCACCCCCATCCCCCTGAAGGCCTTGTTTATGTGAAAAGTAGAGGAAAATGGAGAGCAGCCCAAAAAAGGTGAAATTCGAGGAACCGAACACCACTGCTTTGATTAGAAGCCATAAGAAACAGAGTGGCACCTTCTGCCCTTTTACTGAGGCCTGGGTGCATTAAAATCTAGAGGGAGAGAACCCGGCATCAGCTGGTGGGCCTGGAAATTTAAAAAAAATAAAAAAGAAAGAAAGAAAAAAAAAAGAATGTGGCCAAATCCCAAATTTCCAGGGACAATGATCATAGACCTTTTCAAAAAAGGCTGTGTGTAAAATAAGCCAGTCACAAAAAGACAAAGACTATATGATTCTCTTTGTGTGAAGTACTTAGAGTAGTCAAAGGTCCCCGAGACTGGAAGTAGAATGCCTGTGGCCACAGTTGGGGGAGGGGCATGGGGCATGAGCGCTCAGTGGGCACAGAGTTTCAGTTTCACATGATGGAAAGAGTTCTGGAGATGGAAGGTGGTGATGCTAGAACAGCATGATGAATGTACTTAATACCACTGAACTGTACATTTAAAAATGAGTAAGA
>NW_028030586.1:0-578 GCF_054177405.1 Leptonychotes weddellii
GCCTTTTTTTTTATTTCAAGTTCTGGTTGCACTGCTTGCTGGAGGGGTTACCTTGGCAAAGTCCCTTTGAGACTGTAGAATGGGATGACACTTCATAGGGTGGTTGAGAGGTTGGCCCAACATGGGGTGTGTGCTCAGCCAACCTTCTTCTTTCTGCTTCTCCGTCTTGAGAGGTGAAATACTTGCCTATCTCCCAGAGTAGTCATGAAATAAAGAAGTAAGTGTTCACAAATGTATGGCACTGTTGTTACTGACCTGTCATGGATAAAAGCTTTGCAGAATTGTGATGCTTAATACATTGGCACTGAGGTCCAACGGGTTCAATATTGGTTGTGGTAAATGAACTAGATGTTTTAGGAGTGTGCCTCAGTGAATGGCACCCAACCCTTTTTAAGAAACAGTGCTGATTTGCAGGGCGTATATATTGAGATTAAAGGGCATTAGCATTTTGACTGTTACAACAAAAGGTCTGGTTACCTCTTTCCAGCTTTTCTTTGGTCTCCAGTATCTCCCTGTAACATGTTAGTAAGATGCAAAGTCAGAGCACTACTGGATTAGATGTTATCTGTTTATGTAAG
>NW_028030587.1:0-578 GCF_054177405.1 Leptonychotes weddellii
GTCTTGAATGGTACTCTCCTTTTGGCTTTCTGTGAAGATGGACAGAATGGTCCTCTTCTGATTCTCTACACCTGACACTGGACTGCAATGTTGAACAAAAAGGATCAGAGATAATAGGAGAGAAAAAATGTATACTTTATAACTGTAGCTTCTAAAGAGCCTCACTCAGATAGGCATCAGGTCTAGACCCCTCTACAGATAGAGCTCACCCCGCTTCTAGGAAGGCCTCGGATGAATTTCACTAACGACTGGGACAAATCCCAACCGACAGATGTTGAGAATAGGAACAGGGACAGAGTGTGTGAATTTATCTTTCAAGAAGTTTGGCTTTCACCCTATCACTTCTAGAGCATCCAAGGGTCTCCTATGTTTCTGTTGTGTGCCTAAGCATGCCTCGCCCTAAAAGTCTGCTCAGGAGCTTCAGAAAACTTTGTCAGTATATCTAGTATATGGTGTTTTCTATTCCCCTGCCTGATCACATCCTCTCCCTTTTTTTTTCTTTTCTTTTTCTTTTTTCTTTTTTTAAATCCTCTTCTTTCTTTTTTCAAACAACTTCTTATCAATTCCTTTTATAAAAT
>NW_028030588.1:0-578 GCF_054177405.1 Leptonychotes weddellii
CCAGTCCCATCCATGTTGATGTAAAAGTTGGGTATTCATCTTTTCTGATGGCTGAGTAATATTCCATTGTATATATGGACCACATCTTCTTCTTTAATAGCTCTTCCTCAAGGACACCACAAGTCCTGCTGCCCTTTCAATGGTGGTAATTATTCTTCTATGCCCCACCCACATTAGGGCTGAGAACTAGACTGGTTATTCTAATTCCCCAATGACACTGCCAAGTAATTACTCCTACCTGCTTGTGTAAAACCTCCACTTTAAGTTTGTATCATCCAGCTGAAGAATCTTCTATTCCTCCTTATTGCTATCAGTTACTGACCTTCTACCTTGGGTATTCTACTTTACTCCTAGATTTGAGGAACTGGCTTACAGTCTCTTTGATTACTTCATGCTTTGCATGAATTCATGTCTATGTGGACAATTTAGCTAATGGTCTTCCTTGGCCTCCTCATTTCTAGAGACATTGAATTTGTTTTGGTCATCCCTTGATCATTTGGTCATACCCTTGATCATTCACCAGGAATTTTTTCTCGAAGTTTTGAGCTTTCGGGGCACCTGGGTGGCTCAGTCGTTAA
>NW_028030589.1:0-578 GCF_054177405.1 Leptonychotes weddellii
GGGGGGGACCTTGTTTTCAAGTTACCCTTCTCGGGCATGTGGAAGCCTGGTCTTTCTTTTCATTGTTCCAGAATATTTCATGTTACTCACCTAAGATAATAGCTGCATGAACAAGATCGTAAGACTTCTTTGTGGCTACTAGTGTCCTCTTAGCTTTGTGTAAAAAGTGCCGATTAACTGGCTTTTTTGTGTGTGGCCGTCGGTGGGAGCAGCCATTGGAATGGGTAGGGCTGCTTACTGAGCGCTCACCACTTGCTAGGTGCTGGGGCAGCCAGAACCCACCCATGGGAGAGTGGGGTGCGGCTTGCTTTTCCTCCGCATGGGGGTTCACACAGCCTTCCTCTGGTCCCGGAGGACCACGATTGCTCTCTGGGTGCTCATGCACATGGGCAAGCTTCACCGTACTTCTTGGAAGAGAACGGGAAAACAGACCTCAAGGTAGAGAAACGGGAAAGGAGATGCCCCTGTCGACCTGGGTCCTGAGCCCTTTGCAGGGGCATCAGGCCTGTCCGGGGATTCATTCTTAACAAGATCTTGATCTCATTTAATTCTACTGTTATCCTTGGGACTTCACGTTT
>NW_028030590.1:0-578 GCF_054177405.1 Leptonychotes weddellii
TCAAAAACTAATGATGTAATGTATGGTGATTAACATAACAATACAAAATTTAAAAAAATCTGGAAGAGCAAACATTAGAGAGCCAGCAATGTTTCAAACAAGAGTCATAAAAATTATAATCATTCTCAATTCATTCAGTCTCAAGTTACTAATTCTTGCTCTGTTTGAATGCAGTTTTTTTTCCTGTTTGTTCCAGAAATTCTTACTCAGTTTCATTTTATGATCTTAAGGGTATCAGAAACCTGTATTTGTCAAAAGTCCTTTCCATGAATCTCCTTGAAAACCAAACACATTTGCAAGAGCCTCAGGACAATAACTATAAATGACAAAAGACTCAAAAATAGCCATGATTGAAGATCTGATGAGAATACGTTACAATGCAGTTGACAAGGAAATTTGATTATTTTTGTGATACACAACATTTCAATAACTGCAATTACAAGTGATGACATTATTCCAGGACATATTAAAACCTGAGAAATTTTATATAATTTCTAGAACAGTTAGAGCATTTATGCATACAACATAACCTAAGGTTTATCATCATTTGCACAATGCTTCCCATGTAACTTAATACA
>NW_028030591.1:0-578 GCF_054177405.1 Leptonychotes weddellii
TGATGGGAATTAAAGAGGGCACGTTCTACATGGAACACTGGCTGTTATATGCAAACAATGAATCATGGAGCACTACATCAAAAACTAATGATGTAATGTATGGTGATTAACATAGCATAATAAATAAATAAATAAATAAATCTTAAAAAAATAAGGGTTAACTTTATTAAAATATGTTGTAGAAGAATTTGAGGTTATAAAATTGAACAGAATTGGTTTTGAATGAAAATAAATTGCACTTTATATTTAGAAGTGAGAACAAAATATATTTCATATTTATTATTAAAATGTTCACTTAGAAAAATATTTAAGCACAAACAACTTCTAATTGAGCAATTTTAATGAAAAAAGGCTTTCTACTGAAAAACCATGAAATTATTTTTTATGCAATCTAAAATGCTTTAAGACAGTGTTTTCAAGATAAGAGAGTAAATTAGTGTTCAGTTGAAATTATGTTTAAAATATGGCTTTGAAAACATAGATAATAATGCAAATATTTTTATTTTATGTTGCATCCATACAAACCTGTCAATTCAAAGAAAAAGCTTTTAATCTCCCAATATTTACATATTGCATGC
>NW_028030592.1:0-578 GCF_054177405.1 Leptonychotes weddellii
CCCCCTTTATTCTATTTCTTGCCTGACCAACCGCACTGTGTGGTTCTTGAAGGGCGGGACTCCACCAGGTCATTCTCTGTGTCCCCATGGAGCCTGGCCCAGCGACTTGTCCACAATGGGTCCTGGATAAATATTTGTGGCCTGACTGATAAACTGAGTGGCTCTCACCACAGGGACCGACTTGACAAGGAGGAAGGAGATCCACAGAGGAATTGCAAAAATGTCATCATTGTTACAATGGTATAGATAATATGAAAAATTAGAGTTAAAAAACCCAAAATGATTGGTAAATTATTGTACAGTCACTCAATGGGAGTTTTACATAGATTTTAACGGATTATTTGAAAGCCTGTGGGAACATGAAGAAATGGTTAGGAACAAAGATATAAAATGGTATATATGCAATGGATACAATTATGTAAAAGTATGTACCTATATGCACAAAAGTTAGAAAAGAATATGGTAAAAAAGGAAAATTGGGCCAAAATACCAGGATTATGGGTTTTTTTTCTTCTACAACATTCTTTACTAAGATTTTCCTTGGGTTTTGGAGTCAGGTGGGCCTGACTTTGCATAAT
>NW_028030593.1:0-578 GCF_054177405.1 Leptonychotes weddellii
AGAGAGTTGTTGCTCTTCTTTTCTTCGATCTCCTGTTGAGTTTGTAGGTGTTCAGAATGGTTTGATCCCTCTCCAGCTGAATTCCTGAGAGGAGACGAAATCCAGGTCTCCTACTCCTCCGCCATCTTGCTCCGCCCCCCGCATTCTAGACATTTTTAATGATGGAGTATGAGTTATGTTGTCTTCCTTTAAAAGGTGTTGAGCTTTGTCACTAGGAGTCCATTAAATTACTGGCCATTCTATGAATATGATGTGCTTGCTTTTATTTCTTGTTAGGCTGGCCTACTTTAATTGTATTTTTAGGTCTAGAGCTTAACCTTTACTCTGGTATGTGGTCTTTACTCATAAGGTGTGGCCGTTCCGGGATCTACATTTAATCCACAAGTAATTAATTCACAAAATTCTTCAATCTCTAGTAGATGGAAAAGCAAAATGCTCCCAGCCTCATCACTCTCAGCTCTGTTCACTTCTCAGCTTCCGAGAGCCAGCAGGGTCCTCAGCTAAGACTCCTCTTATGAATGAGAAGCTCTCCGTCAAATACCTTTTGGGACCTCCCCACATACTTCTGTTGCCAGTCT
>NW_028030594.1:0-578 GCF_054177405.1 Leptonychotes weddellii
GAAAAGGCAAAGAAGGTGCTAATAGCATAAAAATATATAAAGAATCCAGTGGAGACAAAGCCTATCCCAAGAGGAGGTAAATTTTCCCCCATATTTTGCATCAAAGGACCTTAATAAATTAATAGATTCAATAAAACAAGACCTCAAAGACCTAATAATTGAATAACAAAATGACAACGCAGATCATAGAGATACAGACGTAAATGGAGAACCATGTTCTTTTATCATTCTAGGCTCCAAGACTGATTAACAAAATTCAACCAAATTGGAAAAGACTGGGCACCTGTCAAGAAGGTCAATCAATATGAGCAGTTTCTTTTACTGCACAAATAAATTGAGAGAAGCTATATAGCCTTGATCAATGAAATCACAAAATTAAAGTAGACGGAGAGCCATATATCATTTATACAACGCCACCTCTTACAAGTCATGTGATTTTAGTTGCATCAATTTAATTTGTAAAAGTAGGCTAATATTAGCAATGTCCACAATAGCCAAACTATGGAAAGAGCCAAGATGTCCATCAACAGATGAATGGATAAAGAAGATGTGAGATAGATATATATACACACACACAC
>NW_028030595.1:0-10374 GCF_054177405.1 Leptonychotes weddellii
TCCTGACTTGTTAATTTTAGCCATTCTGACTGGTGTGAGGTGGTATCTCATTGAGGTTTTGATTTGGATTTCCCTGATGCCGAGCGATATTAAGCACTTTTTCATGTGTCTGTTGGCCATTTGGATGTCTTCTTTGGAAAAATGTGCTTTTGTGTGAATATTAATAGCTTCCTTCTTAAGATCACAAGAACCCTGGTGATGTGATTCCCCTACCTAGTTCTCTCTAGTCTCCCCAACAGGCTTCCCTATACATCCTAGGTCATTCATAATGAATATTGTCTGGACCTTTAACCTTATGTTTTGCCTCTGGGAATGCTCGCATTTTGTTTTTTCTTTGTATCGGGTGACATCCAACCTGAATCACCACTTTGGTTATTTTTATGACCTCCTTTGGCATTTAGCCCAAACGCCACATCAGTGAGGGGCTCACTGATTGGCCCAGATTTTGAAGGAGTTACTTGTGTTATCTGAGAGTTCAGAGCTTATACTTCATTATTTTAAATACCTTTTTCTATATTCCTATCATCCCCTCACTAAAACGCCTTTGAAATAATAGCCACATTCTGCAAGACACTGTGTAGATACTTCTTGTTCTTTCAATTCATTTATTCAGTAACTACTTGTTGAAAGACTTTGTGCAAGCATTCTTTCAGGTTCTAAGGGACACACTAGTGACAAAACCAACAAAACTCTATGGATTTCACATTCAAGTGATTGCAAATGCATACCGATGTAGACAAGTGTTAACAGGAACTGGGACATTCGAAAAGGAAGCAGATGATCAGAGTGTAGATTGGCTTGAGGAGATTTCTGGAACCAGCAACTAGAAAAATGACCAACATCTTTTCTTTGTTTTCCTTTGTTCTATCCAGAAAGTCTGACTTTTTTTTTTTTTTTACATTCTTTCTCACAGCTGTGGATTTTTATGTGGCCCTGTAAATAACCACCCACATGACCCAGAAATATCCAGAAATTGAATCTCGTGTTTTTTGCCCATTCTAAGAGAATGGTCTTTGGTTGCACTAGCTTGGTCAACTTTTGACTTGCGGTTTATCAACTATGACCAAGTCTGCTACCACCACTATAATCTCATAAATTAGAAGATTAAAAAAAAATGAAACTGCAGAGAGCTCTGAATTCTCTTGACCTCAGAATATCCATATGGCAACAGGTTTTATGTCAATTCTGATTCCCCTCTGTACCTGATAATCAGGTAAAAGCTATTTCCCTTTGGGATGCTAACTGCTGCATGCACCCACTTGGCTACTCCTAGTTTTAAAAATTAAAGGCAATGTAGGTGACTTTGTTTCTGGTTGGAAAGTGATTTTGTAGGACTTAAAAGTAATGAAAGAGATAAAAGAGGGAGTAATTTCACTATAATACATAAAGTATTTTGAATAGATCTATATAAACAATATAAGGTACAAGATGTGTGTCCATGGGACTTGAGAAATCTCATCTAGCTATTTTGAGTTTCCATGAACTTATCTATGAAAACTTCATTATACAATGCATACTTATTTCACATTTTCTATGTGAAGTTTTCCAAGTACTGGGAAAAAAAATATTTTCCTGCTTTCTTGACGGTGTTTTTGTGAAGATCAGGCAAAAAAAATATATATATATAAATAATTTATAAAGTACATAAAAAGGGAAGTGATGACTATGAAACAAGATAAAAAGAATGTTGCAAATTCTAAAGCATGGCTATATCTGCAGTGTATTTATCAGACTTTCTGGGAGATTACAGAAAAGATTTGGGGCAGTATCAGCTAGCCATCTTGTGGAGTCTGAAGGAATTAGAAGACAGAATCCCTTTTCCTGCTGCATTCATTTTTGCTTGATTTTATTATGTATATCCTGAGCCCTGCTTTATATTTACAAGGCTCGCTGGTCCTCCCTACTCTGTGTGCTTCCTTGGGGAAAACCTGAGGAACAACAGCCAAAGTTTTGAGCATTTGCCCACCCTTGTAAGAGGTAGCAGGAACGTACCAGGTGTCCATTAATGATTTGAAGTCACTGCATTTGTGTTCTTCCCTACATGCTGAGTTCATTCTTATAAATAATACTTGCTGTATGTAGTTCTTAGCCCCAACAAGTAACATCTGGAACTTTTTGGCTGAATAATATACAGCATATCATTCCTAAGGATATTTTTTTATCTAAGAATCTATATTTTTAATCAAATAAAAGTAAACTGTTGGATTAAATATTATAGCTTGAGTGCTTAGACTGGGAAACCCATGAAATTGCTTTAAATCTAGAAGCCAGTGCTAACTTCTTACAACATATTGCAAATGGTAATTAGAATGTAAACAATAATATGAATTAAGTGAAAATGCTCTTCCCATTAACTAACCTTTTCTCCATTTTTGCCTTATATGTCAACTGCCCTATTGCATACTGACTGGTCACTGCTTATTGTTTTAGCCTCAAGCCAAAAGTCCTGTCCTACTGAACTTCTTCCCTGACTTTCTCTCATTCTGGTTCTATTCCTTATCTCATTATCTTAGCACTTAGCACAGCTGTTGGCTTATGGAGGTGACTGGTGAATGGATTGTGTTTACAGCACTGTGGTAGGCAGAACAATTCCCTAACCCCTCCCCTCCAACACACACACACACACACACACACACACACACACACGTCCACAGTTTCATCCTCAGGAACTGTGAAAATGTTAGTTCACGTGGCAAGGGAGAAATAATATTGCAGATGAAATTAAGTGTTCTCATCACCTGAATTTGAGATGGGGAAGATTATTCTTAGGCTCCATATAATTTCAGGGGTCTTATAGGTGAAAGGTGGTGGCAAGAAGGTCAGTGTCAGAATGGTTCAGTGTGAGAAAGTCATGGCTGGCTGTGCTGGCTTTGAAAATGGGAGGTTGGCAGGAGCTAAGGAATACAGACAGCCTCTAGAAGCTGCAATAAGCAAGGAAGCAGACTGACCTCCAAGCCTACAGAAGGAATGATGCCCTCCCAACACCTTGATTTTTAGCCCAGTGAGGCCCGTTTTCGACTTCTGATCGCCAGAACTGTTGAGCATTACACAACACAAATTTTTAACCTTGAGTTTGTGCTAATTCTCTATGGCTGCAATAGGAGAGACTAACACACCATAATATAAATAAAAGGGGTTTTGTTTCCTCTGTATATGAATAGCTAGGTTTTCTCCCTCTAACAGGGATGAAGTCATGTGCAATGTCTTTCAATATCTAAGGACGTATGATCTAGTGAAAATACAGTGAGTTTAGAAATTCGATGGCTCTGGAATCCTAGCTCGCAGAAGACATTTGTGACCTTGGGCAAATCACTAAGCTACTAAATAGTTTGGTTTCTAGAGATGATCTGCATTTCACAGGGGTATTGTGAAGATTAAAAAGAATATATGTCAATCATCTGCTATGTGCCACAGTATACAGTTGGAATAAAATAGGTGTACCACAGTGGAGATCATCACTTTGTGTAGTGAATGCCGTAAGGCGTAAGCACTAAACGAGTAACGAGAGTTCTGATGCGCTTTCTGGAGGACCTCAGTACTGACGCTGGCCTTGCATGAAGGGAAAGGTTCACCTATGTGAATCCAGGGGAAGGCAGGGCACTCCAGCCTTTATCAAACTGTGTTCAGTAGAAGGCAGGGGGGTGCTGCCCAACAGAGTTTCAGGCAGCGTCATCAGGTGTCAGCAGGTGTGGGCTCTGGAGCCAGACTGCTTTGAGTCCTGGCTCTACAACCTCCAGACCATGACAGCTTCGGTCCACTGTGTAAACCCTTTCTGCCTTTGTTTGCTCAACTGTAAAAGGAAAGGTAGCACTGGGAATTTATTGTGTAAATATGTCTAAAACACATATTCAAGCTCGATAAAGTAATACCTACTGTTCGTGTTATTTACAGCACATATGTGGAGATGTTAATGTGAGAAAGGTGTTCCGAGATGCTTTGCAGCCAAGCTAACTGGAGCGGAAGCTTCTGTAAACCTACAGGAAAATGTGTCCAATGGAGGACTTTCAGTACTCTTAGGGGAGTGGGCAAGAGAGTTCAATGAGAGTTCAAGTTCAGTGGGAATAAAAATTGTATCTTGCTGTTGTTGCAGTTCACCAATTTATCCCTAAACCCCACACGATGTCTTGTCCATAGGAGGACTCTTTAAATACCTACTGATGGACTGTACCTGTCTAAAGTCCAGACTATAGCATCCAGTCCTTTATCAGTCCTATTCTGTGTATAAACTGGAACGTAAGGAGCCTGAGTGAAACATTTGAGGTCTTCCAAATCAAGCCAGGTAAGCCATAGCCTAAATTACCCAGGGGAAACCATCTGCACTGTTCTACCACCTGCCTGTGTGACTTTGCGTGAGTGCTTCCAACTCACTGGGTCTCAGATTCTACCTTTCATGAAATGAGAAATCTGAGTTCTGTTCTATTTTGATTTTACAAAATAACATAACCTAATGATGATTATGGAAACTCTAGTTCAGATCCTATCTCTGTGTCTCCTCCGCATAAATGGATACCGATCCATAGTCCATGCCGAATGAGCCCCTTCCTTATTTCTCAGCCCAGCTTATGGAGGGTGGCTTACAGGTACAACGGTATTCCATAGAGTCCTGGGCTGAAGAGTAAGAGGTTTCATTGAATTGATTCCATGGCTTGTCTCTTCAGGACTCTTATTTATTTATTTATTATTATTTTTATTTTTATTTATTTGCGAGAGAGAGAATGAGAGACAGAGCATGAGAGGGAGGGTCAGAGGGAGAAGCAGACTCCCTGCTGAGCAGGCAGCCCGATGTGGGACTCGATCCCAGGACTCCAGGATCATGAGCTGAGCCGAAGGCAGTCGCTTAACCAACTGAGCCACCCAGGCGCCCAGGACTCTTATTATTTAAATGCAATTGTCTTGTTTCTGAAACTGGCATTTTACAAATAAACTCTGTCATCTTAGTGCCACACAGAGCATTCTATCACCACTCATATGTCATTTTTCTCAGGGAATGATATCCGTATCAAGGTGTATGGTAAGAAAATATAAATCTTTCTTCCACTAGGCTGAATAAAAATTTAAAAAGGAGTAATGATTCTATGAGATTGTTGCATAAGAAAAATGAGGCTGGATTATTTAGGCAGTGTTGATTAGAAAGTAGAAAACCATCATTTGCTGCAGTTCCTGATTTATGGCACCCTCTTAGTGCATACATTGGGGTTATTTGCTCCAGAAGGAAACTGTAGACTAATTCATAATTCATAATATTTAGAAATGTGCATATGATGAAGTAGCTAGTAGTAATAGGGGAATAGGAAAATAGATATTCCAAGGCTTTCTCTACTGTTTTCAGGATGTTGATGGTACTGTTTTTATTATCATAAGTGTGATTTTAATGCTTATCAATGCCTCTTTTTCATAATGGCTATATAAGATACCATAGGTATAATAAGAATTAGGAAAACTGGATTTGAGACCAGTTCTTCCAGTCTCTGGCAATGAAATGCATTCTCTTAATTTCATGAACTTCACTTTTCACATCAATAAAATATCCCTAATATATTTATATACAAAAGCACTTTAAAATGATAGTGTCATACCACAATTATTAGCATGTAAATGTTGGTTTAACACTACTATAGTGTAGTCCTTTTCAAACATGAAAAATGTGGGCATTTATTGTGATCTCCAAAGAGTGTCTTTTCAAGCATGAACTATAGATATTGACCCGGATGGTTGGTTGATTTTTTTTTTTTTTTTTTTTTGTAGGTTTTCTGGTAACTCTGTCTCCTATTTCCTACTCTCTGGTGATTCATTTTGGTCCAGCACAGTATTAGGTTTTTTAGATTGTTCAAAATCTTCTAAGCCAGATTATCTAAAGATGTTTCAGAAAAATTAAATCTGTTAAAATGAGCTATCACATTAGATAGACATAAATTTGGATACGACCTCTACCACATAATCCGTGCATGATCACAGAAAGTGTAATCTTTGTGAAGCCTCACAATATTACAGGTCAGTAAGTTTTCTTCCCAACTTTGTTATTTAGATTTTGCTTTTATATCTCCATAGACCTTTGTCCTAAAAGTTCGTAGAACTTTAAACCTGAATCTGTTCAGCCTCATTAACTGAATCACTCTGTGATGCATTCCTGTATTCTTCCACCATTTCATTACTGATAGGGTATAAGGAATTATCACTGCAGCATGAATTCCCAATTACTGCCACCATCTTATATTCAGACACTCTGTTGGTGAGCCATCTCTGGGTTAGAAAGGCAGAACAGAGCATTAGTCATGTAAAGACGTACAATAACAAGCTTAAGGAGGTTTAATCTCAGCCTCCTTAGGGTAGGAAGTGTCCGGGAGGAGTTCATTTTACTGTGCATCCATCTCTGAATATTTTCATGGAAACAATCATTTTCAGTTCACCCAGTTAGGAATCTGGTTGTCGTCATTTTTCTGATGTATTGCCTGTGTATGACAGCCACCAACAATGGACTTTGAACTCCTACCCCCACTGTTGGAGAGAATTCGGTGTTTGTTAAATTTTCCCTATTAGATGCTGCTTAAGAGTGCACCTGTGCATACCCAAACACACTTGTTCAGTGTTGACGGCAGGAATTGGTTTATATATTTCATCTAATTTAAAATTCACAACCTGGCATGGTAACAGTTATAATCCCTATATAATTTATCATAAGTTAACACATGAAAGAAGTAGAATCAGCACCCATAGCCTTCTGATTCCAAATATGTAGGTGTGTCCTTAAAAAATAAAACTGATTGCCACATGCTAGGAATACAAATCGAGTCAAGAGTCAGCTAGGTGATGCTTTCCTTCAGTCAGTTTGTACTATTGACAAAAAACCTCTATCAGATGTTTGTAATAGGAAATGCACAGGAAGCTAACACTGCTGTCATTAAGTGCAGGTTCTCCCATGTCCACCCTCACCCCTTGCTTTATTTAGTGCCTGCAAGATTGCTCAGCTACATAGATCATTTCTAGTTTGGGAGTCCAGTATCCCTGACTCTTGTATCAGTACCTTTTATACTAATGTAACACCAGTTTGAATTTTGGGGCTGATAACAAAAAACATATGTTTTCTTAGAAGTGATTTATCTGATGTCCTGGCCCAAATTTTTGAAGATCATCTTCTCCATAGTGAATATCTTCACTCCTTTTCTGAAAATCACTTGACCGTAATGTGAAGGTTTATTTCTGGATTCTAAGTTCTATGCTATTGATCAATATGCTTATTTTCATGCCAATAACACACTATCGTTTCTGCTTCATGGCTAAGTTTGAAATCAGGTAGTAGAAGTCTTCCCGCTCTGTTTTTCCTTTTCAAAATAGTTTTGATATTTAAGGGCCTTTGCATTTGCATATAAAATTTGAATGAGTTTATGAATTTCAACAAAAATATATGCTGAGGGAGGCGCACACCTGGGTGGCTCAGTTGGTTGAGTGACCGACTCTTGTTTTTGGCTCAGGTTATAACCTCAGATACGCAAGATCGAGCCCCACCCCCTCCGCGTCGGGCTCTCCACTCACTGTGGAGTCTGCTTGCTTCTCTCTCTCTCTCTCCCTCTCCCTCTGCCCCTTCCCCTGCTCATGTGTGTGAGTGCGTGTTCCCTCACATTTTCTTTCTCTCTCTCATCTTTAAAAAAAAAAAAAAATGTATGCTGGAATTTTGACAGACATTACATTGATTCTATAGATCAATTTGGGCATGAATTGCCATCTTCTCAATATTAAGTTTCCAATCCATAAAAATGGAATGGCTTTCCAATTATTTGGAACTATTTTAATTTATCATGGCATCGTTTTTTGTAGCTTTAATTGGACAGGTCTTGAAACTTTTTTTTAAAAAGATTTTATTCATTTGTTTGACAGAGAGAGAGACAGCAAGAGAGGGAACACAAGCAAGGGGAGTGTGAGAGGGAGAAGCAGGCTTCCCGTGGAGCAGGGAGCCTGATGCGGGGCTCAATCCCAGGACCCTGGAATCATGACCCGAGCCGAAGGCAGACGCCTAACGACTGAGCCACCCAGGCGCCCCAGATCTTGAAACTTTTTAAATCTATTCCTGTTCTATTTCTGATATTATAAACTATTTTCTTTTTTTCATATTGAATTATCTGCTGCTGGTATATAGACATGCAGTCGATTCTTTACATTGATCTGATACCCGGCAACCTTGCTACATCACTTTCTTACTTCTAGTAGTTTTCATGTGGATTCTTAAGGATTTTCTACCAGATTGTCCTCAGAGAATGGTGGTTTTGTTTTAATTCCTAGTAGAAGGACTTTTTTTTTTTTCTGATTAACTGATGTGCCTTATTATACTGGCTAGACCATACAGCACAATATTTAGTGGGAGTGAAGAGTGAGGATGTGTTGGAGGAGGTCATTGATATGACATGACTACAAGTTGACTCACAAGCTGGGCATGAGCAATTGGAGGCTCTTTTACCCCTCTCCTGTCCTTGGAATGTGCATTCAACGTACTATTCCCATACCAGCAACCATTTCAAAAATGCATTCTTGAGAGTGTAAGACCATCTAGATGGTATGTGACGGAACACAGTGAAGACCTCTCTATCAACTTCTAAGATTCTTGCAGACAGTTGAGGAAATCTACTTGCCTTGCAACCACCCAAAACAAGCTGTGTAATTTACCTTGCATATTAAAACTGCCACATACCAGTCTGGAGTGGCTTGCCTCTTTCTCTGGTCTCTCTTTGCCCTCTGTGTATAGGGGCCGGTTTTAGACTTCACCCAAGGAACTCCTGAGGTTTTGAACAAACAGGACGTCCTTGGCTTGTTGCTGATCTTAGGAGGAAAGCATTTACTCTTCAGTTATGAGCTGTAGGTTTGGAGAAGATGTTCTCTGCCAATGGAGGAAGTCCCCTGTTCTTCTTTAATGAGTTTTTGTTTTATTATGAAAAGTTGTTAGCTTTTCTTCTTATCCTGAACTGGTGTTGAATTTTTTTTTCTTCCTGTTTCAGATGAGATGAACATGTGGTTTCTGTCCTTTATCTACTTGTTTAAAACTATTAAACCAATCTTGCTTCCCTGCAATAAACCCATGGTCATGATGTTTCTTTATAAATGTTGCTGGATTCACTTTGCTATTTTGCTAAAGATTTTTGCATCTGGTTTTGTTTTCTAGTACTTTTGTCTAGCTTTGGTGTCAATACTAACATTTTAGAATAAATTGAGAAGTGTTCTCCCCTTATCTATTTTCTGAAATGATTTGTGAAGGATAACTATTTCTTTTTGAAATACTTGAGGAAGTTCCTGTGCTCAAGTACCGCCTGAGATTTCTAAGGCTGGTGGGGCCCCGGGGTCATCCAGAAAAGGGAGGATGGGCCAGTGAACACCTGCAGCAATGCTGAATTGCCTGGGGGTCCCCAGCAGGTGCATTCCTGCAAAAGCTGCCTTTTTATGGTGGGCAGGTTGGTGATCACTCAGTATTGCCCGCTCCCCGGGCCCCTACCGGGAAGCCCAGACTGCCGTGGTTTCTCTCTCAGCAGGAATAAACAGTACTGAGCTACACTTAAGAGCATGAAGGCCCAGGACCGGGTCATTACGACTTGAAAATACCACCAGTAAATTCTGTTACTTCCTGTTCTCAATCCAAAGTACCTCGATTCCTGCCCACTTGTTCGAAAACCCCTGGCCCAGGAGCATACAAGTCTTCAGTGCAATTTCCCAAGCAGCCCCCCCACCATAGCCAAAATGGGCCAAGAGAATAGCCTTTTCTTCAACAACACAAATGGCTTTTAAAATAAAGCCATCTTGGCCCTAAGCTACTTTGAGTTTAGCAAGTTCTTCTGTTCAGAAAACTCTATTTTCTGTTCTTCAGGAGGGTTTGACTACAGAACATCATCAATTGCCCAGGCGACCCTCCTGCCCGCCTCTCTGGAATAGTCCCAGCATAATTTCCAGTTCACTCTCGAAAGTGTCCTGGTTTGAATAATAAACTGGGCTCACTCTGTTTTTAAAAAAAAAAAAAAAAACTTGATAGAATTCACAATGAAGCTATCTGGGCCTAGGTTTTTCTTTTTTGAGAAGTTTTCAATTACTATTTGAATTTCTTTTTATAGGCTTATTCATGTTAAAAAATACTAAGTATCAATAGTTTGTAATGGTCGCAATGTGTGTATTTATGTAACTTGTCCAATTACTTGACAATTTATAACAAACATCCCCTTAATTTATATAGAATCAATAGAGATTTCTCCTGTTTTGATTTTGGCTATTTATGCTTTTTCTCATTATTTCTTGGCCAGTCTAGCTAAAGGTTTGGTACTTACTTTGATCTTTTCAAAGAACCAATTTATTGCATTGGTTTTGGCTATCATCTTTGGTTCAATTTCTGTTTTTTTTTTTTTT
>NW_028030596.1:0-578 GCF_054177405.1 Leptonychotes weddellii
ACATGTTTGGCCCCACCAGGGAGCAAAACGGACAAAATTCGCCACTTTCATGGAGCTGACTCTCCAGGGGGGCACGAAAGAGGACCGATGCAATCATTTACAAATTATAATGATGCAATGACGGCTCGGGCCGTGCAGGGTCCCGTGCTGGACCCTGAAATGGAAAAAGGGGCATTAGTGGGCAAACGGGAGAAATCTCGATGAGGTTTGGAGTTTTAGTTCAAGATCGTGCCTGGGATTGGTTTCTTAATTTGGACAGACATACTGTGGTTGTGTAAGGTTCTAACATTAGGGGAAGCTGGGTGAAGAGCAGAGAGCTCTTTGTGCTGTCTTTGTGACTTTTCTGTAAATCTAAAATTATGTCAAAAGAGAGAGAAAAAAGATGAAGAACGAGGAATTGCGAGGGCTTTTGGCAGGGAGAGCCGACGTGGGTGGAGATGAGGAGATAGGTGTTGAAGGAAGGTAACATTAAAGCTGAGATTCATCAGATGTGTGAACTTCGGCGAGGGGAGGTGAAGCAGGAGGAGAGTTCCGGGGCGAGGGGGGGGAATGTGCAAAGGTCCTGTGGTGAGGCAGAC
>NW_028030597.1:0-578 GCF_054177405.1 Leptonychotes weddellii
TGGTGTCAGCCACAAACCCGTTACCTTGAAAAGTAAAAAAAAAAAAAAAAAAACTAATGATGTAATGTATGGTGATTAACATAACATAATAAAAAAAACTATACTCAAAAATTCTGTATATTTTATTATTCTATTTATATGACATCTTGGAAAAGGAATATCTGTTGGGGCAGAAAACAAATCAGTCATTGTTAAGGACTAAAAAGCAGGGAAGGAATTGACAACAAAGGGTCACAAATGAACTTTTTGGGGAAATATAATGTATTTCTTGGTTATGACAATAGTAGTACCATAACTGTATTCTTCAATATTCATTGAACTGTACAACTAGCAAGGGTGAATTTTTTTACATCCAACAAGAGTGAATCTTATCAAGTGAAAATTGAACTTCAATAAATCTTACTATAAAAAAAGAAATTCTAGTCTCTAAAAGGAGATTTAAGACAAAAATATATCAAAATAATTCAGCATATTGACATTATCATCTCATTAAAATCAGAAGGAGTATTTACTAAAACTCAAATCCCTTTTATTTCTTAGAAAGTCATATAAAGATATTTACTGCATCTTAGTTTAGA
>NW_028030598.1:0-578 GCF_054177405.1 Leptonychotes weddellii
TTAAATAATGGAAGATAAAAATATGTGAGAGAGGAGATAGAGAAACAACTCAAAATAATAATTTTTGAATATTCGATAATAATAAAAACATACCTAATATTTACAGAGGGAGGGAGGGAAGGAGAACAGGAGGAAGGGAGGGGGTGATGGAGGGAAGGGAGGGAGGCAGGAAGGGAGGGAGGGGCAAAGAAACAAAAAACAGACACTTTACCAAAATTTTTTTTCAGTCAGATTTCAATCAGAAGAAGCAGAGCTAGTAGAAGATAGAGAGGTTTATTACAAGGTTTATGCAATTATGGGGTCTGACCAGCAAGTCTGAAATGCATAGGACAAGCCATCAGTAAGGGCATAGACTGAAGGTGCTGTTCATAAGCAGAATTTCTTCTTCCCTCAGAAGCACCAACCCTGCTTTTTACATAATAGCATTTTTTTAATTTTATTATGTTATGTTAATCACCATACATTACATCATTAGTTTTTGATGTAGTGTTCCATGATTCATTGTTTGCTAATAACACCCAGTGCTCCATTCAGTGCATGCCCTCTTTAATACCCATCACCAGGCTAACCCATCACCC
>NW_028030599.1:0-578 GCF_054177405.1 Leptonychotes weddellii
ACGTACCCTTTCGGATCCCTACTTTTGTATCTTTGGGGTAAATACCCAGTAGTGCAATTGCTGGGTCATAGGGTAGCTCTATTTTCAACTTTTTGAGGAACCTCCATACTGTTTTCCAGAGTGGCTGCACCAGCTTGCATTCCCACCAGGAATGATTTTACATGACAGTAACTTTTGTCTTAGCAAAGCCTTCTTCATCTAAACCCACCCCTTCTCTGGGATCTAAACCCATCCAGCCAGTTGCTCAACCCCAAACCTAGATGTTACCTTTTGTCCCTTTCTCTTTCTCGCCTACTACATCCAATTGCCCACAAATTTCTGTTCATTCTATCTCCCAAATACCTCTTAAGTCTTTCTATTTCTCTCTAGTCTATTACTGTCACAATAGTCTGAACCAACACCATCTCTTACCTAAACTATTTACTCCTTCAAACTAATTTCCATCTCTTTCTACCATTAAATAAGTAGAGAGGTTAAGATTGCTATAGCTCCAAGGGAACTTGCTTGATTAACCCCTACACACCTCTCCAGACACATCTTTGCCATTCATGTGTTCATTGTCTGATCTCTAGAACGAC
>NW_028030600.1:0-578 GCF_054177405.1 Leptonychotes weddellii
GATATATCATTTGCAGATATCTTCTCCCATTCAGTAGGCTCCCTTGTCGTTTTGCTGATAGTTTCCTTTGCTGTGCAGAAGCTTTTTATTTTGGTGTAGTCCCAGTGGTTTAGTTTTGCTTTTGTTTTCCTTCCCTGAGGAGACATATCTGGAAAAATGTTCCTATGGCCAATGTCAAAGAAATTACTGTCTGGTTTTTTTTCTAGGGGTTTAATGGTTTCAGGTCTCACATTTAGGTCTTTAATCCATTTTGAGTTTATTTTGTGTATGGTCCATTTTCATTCTTTTGCATGTAGCTGTCCAGTTTTTCTAAGCACCAGTTGTTGAAATACATTTTTTAAACATTTAAGGATCTAGGAAGATTTCCTACCCACAGACCATATATGAAAGAACTGCTAGAGGATATGCATAAGGAAGGAGAGAAAGAGCCTGATAGAAAACAGTGACTTATAAGCAGTAAAGAATAAACAAAAAAAATTAATTGTTTAAGTAACCTAAATATGTGTTATTTTTAATGAAAAATTATTTATTTATTTAATTAAAATTTTTAATTAAAAAATATCATCTTAGATGATATC
>NW_028030601.1:0-578 GCF_054177405.1 Leptonychotes weddellii
GGCTTCTCCAGGAAGCTGCTGTCTGGGCAAGGGCTAACTACTGGGTGCACAGTAAAGGCACATAGAGGTGTTTTCAAAAAGAGGTTTCAAGTATTCCATGACCTGAGCCCTCAACAATGGGTAGGATTTGAGCGCGTGGAGAAATCACTCCTCAGTTGGGGGAAGAGCAAAAGGGAGCCTGTGGGGCAGGCACTCGGAAGACTCAAACCGGAAGACCAGGGGGAGATCCGCCTGGAGAGGGGGCTGCGCACACACTGGGAAAGTCCTGGAATGTCAGACTGAAGGACCCGTTATTGTGTTTTCCGGTTTGGGGATCAGTTAATAGTGTTTAGGTGAGAGCCCAAGAGAGCAGAGCAGTGATTCGCTGTGGCGTTGGGAATAAAGTCATAGTGCACCTGCTCCCCGCTCCCGCGCTGGTGAGCTGTGCCGCCTCTCAGTTTTGTCAGCAGCATGGGGTCCGGGGTGAGGGATGGGGGCAGAGAAGAGAACCTGCCTCACGTGGTGACCTGGAACAGCAAGTGAGCTCCTGTCTGTGAGGTGATGAGCACAGGGCCAGGCACACACAGTAGGACGTCTGC
>NW_028030602.1:0-578 GCF_054177405.1 Leptonychotes weddellii
TGAATGTTACTATAAACAGTCTGTTTTTAAACTTCTGGAAGAACTGGTTTGAATAGGGCAGAACTTGATTCTTATTACTCTTTTAAGGTTTTTAACTTGTATTCATGAAAACTCATTTCTAAACTTTCACATTTGCTCTGCTAAATATTTAATGTTATCAATTACAAGGATTTAGTTTTTCTATATGGTCATTTGATGTATCTTTCTCATACAAACACTAAGAAAATACATGGCAATTTGAAAGGCATAAGGTCTCCCTTTAGACTTCCTTCGATTGAGGCTGTTTTCTAAAGTATCCAATACCTTTATTTCTTAAAAAAAAAATTGGGCTTCTAGGCATTCTAAATGAGAAAGCCATTTGGAAAATGAACCAATGAACTACTGCAATTTAGAGGGTGTCATAAGTCTGTGACAATGACACTAGGGAGGTACAAAGTTCCCACAACCATCTCAATGGACTAATTATGGTCACTTAAGTGTCAGTGTTGTTAACTTTTTTCACTGCAATGAAAGGAGCTCACTACTGTGCTTTTCTAGGACAGCCAAACACCCACCATAGCGGGAGGTGGCATTCATTT
>NW_028030603.1:0-578 GCF_054177405.1 Leptonychotes weddellii
TGTCCATCAACTGATAAAGAAGAGGTATTCATAAAGATACCAATGGAATATTGGTATATATACAATGGAATATTATTCAGCTATCAAAAAGAATGAGATCTTGCCATTTGCAACAACATGGATGGAGGTAGGGAGTATTATCCTAGGCGAATTAAGTCTGAGAAAGACAAATACCATATGATTTCACTCATGTGTGGAATTTAAGAAACAAATGAGCAAAAGGGAGAAAAAAAAAAAAGAGGTGAACCAAGAAATATACCCTTAACTATAGAGAACAAACTGATGGTTACCAGAAGGGAGGTGGGGTGGGTTAAATAGGTGATAGGATTAAGGAGGGCTCTTGTTGTGAGGAACCTTAGGTATTGTATGGAACTGTTGAATCACTATACTGTACACCTGAAACTAATACACTATTAAATAACTGGCATTTAAATAAAAGAAGTATCTGCACTCCTGTGTTCCTTGTGGCATTATTCAAAATAGCTAAGACATGGAAACAACTCAAGTGCCCACCAATGGATGGAAACACACACAATGGAATATTCAGCCATAAAAAAGGAAATCTTGCCATTCATGAC
>NW_028030604.1:0-578 GCF_054177405.1 Leptonychotes weddellii
CTCTCCAACTGATTTAAAAGTCCTTGAGGATAAGGACTATACCCTATACAGAATCTCCCTAAATGTTATGCATGTTACAGGATACTAAGTAAATATTTATTAATGATGTTGACATGTATATTCATTGCTGGGCCTGCAAAATGATATGTTTTAATGTGGATAACAGGATTTTGTGAGATCTGCTAATTAAGATCTTTTCCTGCCCTAGGAGATTACCAAATGATTGCAGGGATTGAAGAGAAGTTAATGTTTTGTTGAAAGCAGAGATAGTAAATTTAAGTTCAGAGGGCTCAGTTCTTACAAGTAGCCCCCTGCTCTGGCCCCAGGTACAAGACAGGATGATCTGGTTTGGCAGCCTTTACTCGCAAGAGATATAAGGGGGAACTCTAAGACCCCGAAGCAGGGCTCTTTGGGGGGTGGGGAGGGAAATAGGAATTTGGTGTTTGTAAGGAGAGGCCATCCTCTTCCATTAACATCCTTTTTTGATTGGTTTCTGTCTCAGAAACTGTGCTCTAAATTCAAGAGACTTGTTTTTGAAGTTTTTGTGAAACCAAGAGTTGGGGACAATGGTACTTTGT
>NW_028030605.1:0-578 GCF_054177405.1 Leptonychotes weddellii
ATTTTCTCCCTCTAATACAGATTGAATCATCAAGGACTCTTAATGTGGATCCATGAAAGAGCTTCAGGGGGTCAGTTTAACCTGAAATCATGTGCAAAATTGTGCAGGGATATGCATTTTTCTGAGAGGAATCATCAGATTCTTGTAAGATCTGTAACTCAAAAAATGTTCAGAACCACTAAGAAGTACACTCAGTCTCGTTACTATCGTGACTTGAGTCAGTCTCTTCCACAGCTGTTCCTGAAGAAAGCCCAGAATGCTACATGTGAATAAAGCCATTTCATTCCAGAAGAACATCACAGCTTAGACAGAGAACTTCTGTACCTGGGGTTTCCTTCATTGTCCATCGTGCTTGTGCTTGGGGGAGCATCGTGGGACACGGCCAAAAGCAGCCAATCCAATCTCAAAGACTCTGGTTGTAGAAGGGACTCAAGGAAGGATAGCCTAAAAGAAAGTTGGAGACAAAATCACCAATCTTCACGCTGAGAAAAGAGACATAAAATGTGGGAATGTGAAGACAATGTTATTAGGGGATCAAAATAGTAGATGAAAATGCTCTGCTACAAGATGTCTAGAAA
>NW_028030606.1:0-10372 GCF_054177405.1 Leptonychotes weddellii
GGATCACGGTTTATGGCAGCTCCGAGCTGAGAGCCCGCGCCTGGGCTCCGCCTCTGCAGCCGGCTTCCCTGCTCCGTTACCTGGGAGCTCTGCCACACTCAGGCACCCCCGGTCTTTCTGTGATCCCAAGGGTCCTGAGACCACACTGTCCCAGAGGGTTCCACCCCCCGCTTAGCCACCAGAGTGACGTCCCTCAGCGGAGCAGACTTTTAAACGTTCCGAATTTGTGCTCCATGGCTCTATCGCTTGCCAGAAGCAGCCAACGGAGGCCCCTCTCCCACCGTCTATCCTCCCGAATATCGCCTCGGATTCACTTCTCCGCACGTCCTACCTTCCAGAAAGTGGTCGCTTTTCTGATGAGAGTTGTTGCTATTCTTTTTTCCATCTCCTGTTGAGTTTGTAGGTGTTCAGAATGGTTTGATCCCTATCCAGCTGAATTCCTGACAGGAGACGAAATCCAGGTCTCCTACTCCTCCGCCATCTTGCTCCGCCCCCCCTTTATGATTTTTTTTAAGTTATTTTTTCTTCTTACTGAGTTGTATGAGTTCCTTATGCATCTAAATAAAAGTCCTTTATAAGATGCACAAATATTTCTTTCCCAGGCTGTAGACTTTCATTTTCTTCATGGAGCCTTTTGAAGCACATGTTTTGAGTTTTGATGAAGTCCAGTTTATCAGAATGGTGGATAATGTGTTTTGGGTAATATCTGAGAACTATTTGCCTTAATCCTGTATCACAAAGATTCTCTCTCCTATGTTTTCTTCTAGGAGATTTTATAGTGTTTGCTCTTCCATGGTCCATCCTGAATTAATTTACATGTACAGAATGGTAAGGAACTAAATTTATTCCAGTTGTAGCTGGACCATTTGTTGAAAAGAATGTCCCATCTTGTACTGAATTAACCCAGCACATTTATCAAAAACTGGTTGACCATAAACACAAGGGATTATTTTTGGGCTCTCAGTTCTCTTCCACTGACCTGGATGCTCACTCTACACCAGCAACACACTGGCTTAATTATGTAACTTAATCTCTCTGTAGCTTTGAAATCAGGTGCTGAAGGCCTTGCTTGAAAGGCCCTCCCTGCTGTCCCTAGGACCTCATGTGTCAGTGATAAAGCTTTTCACACCCTCTGTGTGTACGGCATCATGAGTCTCATCATCCAGTCAAATTTTGGGTGTGTCCCTCCCACTCACTCCTTCTGCAGGGTGACCACATCAGTCCTCCAATTATGTTCTCTTTCAAAATTATCTTCTCTATTTTAGGTTTTTTGGGTTTTCATGTTAATTTTAGGGCAAGCTTGTTCATTTTTGCCCACAAAGCCTTCTGCATTGAATCTTTAATGAATTTGATGAGAATCACTATCATGACAATAGTGAATCTTCTAATCCATGAACATGGACACTCTCTGCATTTATTTAGATATTCTTTAATTTTTCTCTGCATTGTTTTGTAATTTTCAGCATACAAGTTTTACTCTTCTTTTGTTAAATTAACTCCTAAATGTTTTATTCTTTTTGTTCTATAGTAAATGGAATTGTTTCCTTAATTTCATTTTTTTAAGTTTTTGTATATAAACATACAACTGATATTTTGTATATTGAATGTGTACCTTGTGATGATGCTGACCTTGTTTATGAGTTCTGTTTTTGGTTTTGTTTGCACATAGATCCAATGGAATTATCTACATTCAAAATCATGTCATCTGTGGAAATTTTTACATTTCCTTTTCAATCTGCTAGAGATCTTTACATTTTTTCTACTTGCACTTTCTAGAACTTTAATACCGTGTTAAATAGGAGGGTCAAGAGCAAACATCCCTGTCTTGTTACTGGTCTTTGGAGAAAAGCATTCAGTCTTTCAACATTAAGTATGATGTCAGCTATGGGTTTTCACAGATGCCCTTTATCAGGTTGAAGAAGTTCCCCTGCATTGAAATTGTTTCTTTCGCCAACTAGAATATTCTTTTAAAGCCCTCTATTGAATAGTTCACTTCAGGTTAAAACTTTTCTAATCTAGATTTTATTTGTTTTAAATATATGTTGTGTTTTGTAATTTTGGTATCCTTCATTAGAATATCTATTTGTTGACTTTTTGTTGTCATATTTTCCTTAAGTATTTAAACATGGTTTTCTATAGTTTTTTTTAACACATTTGTAATGGTTGCTTTGAGGTCTTTGCTAAAGAAAATATCTGGACACACTCAAGGATTGTTTGTATTGAGTTGTGGGGGGGTCTCCCCCTAATAATACTTGCACTTTTCTGATTCTTTGCCTGTCTTGTTGTTTATTTTATTGAAAACTATTTTGTTGAAAATATATTGTAGCAACTCTAGATTGTGATTTTTTCTCCAAAAGGTTGTTTTCATTGCTGTTGTATGCTGAGAAAGTAGCTTGAACTAAATCTGTGATATTATATCCCTGCAGTATGTGGCTGCTCATGACTCTTGTGTTTTCTTTTTAATTATTTTATTTTTCAGACTTGCTTCCTCAGGATCACCTATGTCTACATAGCTTAGTGGTAGCCAGGATTATTTCAGGATTGTGCTCAAGCAAGTTGGTTCAGACTTTAATCCTCTGCCAAAGGGTTTTATTGCATGTGTGGGTAGCACATTTTAGACAACTAGCACATGCACTGTATGTGCTAAAGTATGTCTTTCCAGCTTATATTTTCTGAGTCTTTTCATGGCTTCTCTGCATATGCCGATCACCCCAAAGTCCGCCAGGAATATGTAGCTGGCTTGGACTCTTTTGGGTGTCTGCTAAGCATGCACACAGCTTCAGCCAAGCACATGCTTGCTGCAGCCATGACCCAAAACACAGACCAGCAGAGCCCCTGGCCTTCCTGCTTGCATACCACACAGCTTGTCAGTTCACCTTCATGTCACTCCCCACCCCCAATTAACTCAGCTCCTCACACTGTGTAACTCTGCTGCCAGTCCTCATGGCCTGTCCTATCTTAGAAGAAACTTCATCTGCATGGAGTAGGGTGTCGAGAGGTGGGGGGATAATGTGAACCCCTCTAGAGAAGGACACCACTCTTGTTCCCTGATCTACAACTTTTCAAGTGTAAATACTTCTCAGATTGTTGCATGAATATGGACATTTCTCAACGACTGAAATGTCAATTTTGTTGATCTAGTGTAGTTTTATAGTTGGTTTTCCAGGAGAAGATTTGTTTACCATACCTAGAAGGCTTTGCTAACTTTCACTTTTAAATTATGCAAAGCATACATATTATCATGTTTAATTAAATGGTTGGCTTTATTTAGGACTCCCAAATAATTCCAAGACATGTCAGCTCCTTGTGGCTCAAATGCCATTAGCTTGACAGGTGGAAAGTAAGGCCAGAAACAGGAAGACATGGTATGACCACCTTCCTCAGACTCATTTCCAAGTGATAAGGCATTTAATCTGCCCCAGTGTCTACAGCAGTTTAATAGGCTGGAAAGTGAAGCATTCCAACAGCGATGCCTTTATCTATATATGTTACCACAGACTTCACCTGAACTGTGACATTTGTAATGTTTGGATGTGGGACACAAACTTTTCTTAATATTCTCTGCTATCTGTTCTTCTGTAGCAGATTCTTTCTTGGCTCTACTGCAGGCAGACATTCTCAGAAGAAAAAAGTGTCATATATGAGGTGTATTATCTGAAAGAGGAAAGCAACTGTGAGGCAGGCTGCTTCCTTTGTGTGTGAGAAGGCTCTATCCCTCACCTGCTACCTCGTCTTTCCATTGCTCCTTTTTTATGTCCCTTCCCTGATTGTGAGAGTAAGAGATGCTTTTTGTAAAAATGTACATAACAAAAATCACAGAACCTGTCCTTCAAACTCTGCAACCACATCATGTTGACAGTTTCATTTGTCTCCTGCTCGTTTTGTGTTTGTAATTTCACATTATTGTGGCTTCACTGCCAATATTATTTATACCCTGTATAAATTATAATTTAAAATTATAAAGTCAGTTTTTTGTAGCAATGTTGGAGTATCCAGAAATGAAGTCACCTGGTTTTATTTTTTCCGTCTTTCTGATATGCGTGTATGTATTTAGGTTTTTGTTTTTATAAATATGATCCTATGGGATATATATTTTTTTCATCATATATTTGCTTTTGCTTTATAGCATATACATTTTACCATGCTGCTATAAAATATATAAATATAATTTTAAGTGGAAGCAAAATGTTTCATGGAAATATAATAGTTATTAAACTTTTTTCTGTTCTCAGACATTTAAAGTTTTTTCTGATTTTAGAGGAAAAAAATGTACATAATGGAAAACAAGTATTATTTCATCAGAGATATTTCCTGAAGAAATAACTACAAAATGTAATTATAGAGTCAAATGTACATTTGTGCAGGTCAGATCAGCTCCATCTGTGCTGTTCTGAGAATAGAGCAAATACAGAAGTGCCACCAGGAGGGTGGTAGGAGGCTGAGGCTTAACCAGAAAGAGTTTCTTATGGTGGAGAAAGGGGCGAGGAGAGTCTGCAAATTCTGGCTTTGGTACCAAAATCTCAAGAACTCAGTGGTGTGGTCATAGTTAGAATACTCTGTGTCAGGAGGGGAGTCGCATATACACCAAGTGCACAGATGATGCCTAAGCTGGATGTGAGTGTGTAATTTACTCTGAGAAAGGGCTCTCCCCCACACATGCTGGGCTGAATCTGTAGCATGGGACCATACTCATGGAAGCCAAGTTTCACCCAGAAGTTGGACCTCAAGCACAGCCCAGGAGGAGTGAAGTCTATGGTAAGAATGTGCTGTGAGGTCAGACTGTGAAAACCTTGGGTGGTGATCTCAGCATCAGGCATTGGGAAGATTGGGTCCTTGACTGGGCACCTTCCCTGTACCTTACTTGGGTGGGGTGATGGCGGGGACACTTGCTCTTTGTGCTCACAGTACTGAACAGCCCTCCTCTCCTAGACCCCCAGTACACTTCTCTGATGTGCATGTCTTCTATTGAGCCTTGCTCAGCCTGACCTTACAGTCACTTGTCCCTTTAGAGTGACTGAGATGACTCAGTCTATGACATTCAATGACACAGTTGAGCTCAGGGCCTCCATATGTCTGTGTCCTTGTGAGGGAAGAAACACCTGCTGTTGTGATGTCTACAGTCTACTTGTGCTAATAGCTTCATGGCCACAGGTCTCGTGTCACCCTGTCCACACTGACAAAATGAGATGGAAAGTCCAAGCCTCAGTAAATCACCTGCCATGGAAAAGCACAGATCCTCATGGAATGTCGGGGATCACCTAGTGCTACAAGAAGTCTGCATGCTGTTTCCTTCAGAGCAGTGTCATTGGAGTGGACTGAGGGAGAAGCGTCTCAACAGTCCTGGTCATACGATCCCAACTCACATAGCAGCTACTGGAATGAAGTTGGTATAAAATAGGGGGACCCCTCACCCACAGCCTGAGAGTACGTTTGACAGCAGGAGCATGAGTGTGCAGGTGGATATGTTCTTTCCATTAGCTGTGGCCCTCTGGAAGTGGGCAAAGTCAGCTGCGGTTTAACTGTCCTTATTTCATCTCACAACACCGGAGCCACCGCTTGCACAGCCCCAACCAGCAGGGGCTGGTTTGACTTCAAGCATTTTCCAAGAATCAACGATTTGACAAAGCACATGGACAAAAATGCCTGAGAATATAGAACACCGTCACCACACCTGCGCCCCCCTGCCCCCCACACTGTCTCCTGCACCACCACCTTCCCCCTCTTCACACCTCCCAGTCCAGGGCAGCCCAGGTCCAGTTGGGGAAGGAAGGTGCTAAGGAGTTGGAAGCCACAGGAGACACTGCCTAGGAGCCCCAGCAGTGACATCAGCCCACACAGCTTTTGGTCATTTGCTGGTTTCCGTCTGTGCCTCCGTGCTTTCCACGTGCAGTAACAGGTCCAGATCTCTAAGTAGAGACCCAGACATTTGTCCTAAAGAGATCTGATCAAATTCCTGAAAATCAAGGAATAGATCAAAATTAAATTTCCTCTTTATTGTAGCTGGTGGGTCTTATGTTGTTTCCACCAGGGAACCTCTACTTGGTTTCCAACAGAGCCTGTTTCATTGAAACTGAGGCTGATTGTAAATAAACCAAAAATTCTTCCCAGTTTTAAAAGAGACATTGTTTGAATTCTAATATAAAAAAAGTTATTACTTTAAATGCATTCATTAGCAAAAATAGAAAAATATACAATCATTTCATCTTTTACCCACTTACCACACACTGAATATTTTGTTTTACATCTATATTTGTAGAAATATACACACACATATTACTGAGTATCATGTTTGGTAGTGTGTATGTGTGTGCATTTATTATTTCTAAAGTAGAGCTGCCAACAGTAGATGCTAATGCTGTTGAGGACTGCATGTACCAACATAATTAACTCATCTAATCCACACAACTCCAGGAGACAGGACACACTGTAATTCCATTTGACAAATGAGAAAATTATGGTACAGAGAGTTCAAATAGCTATAGAACCAAGTTTTAAAACCAGGCACTTGAGGTTCAGACTCCAAACACTTAACCCCTCCAACACCCTACCTTTCCAGTGTTAGTGGGGCTCTTATGGGGTTCTTCTGAAATCAGGAAACATGATGCCCGTGACACACTGAGATAGGTCTGAGCACACCCACCAGTCATGCGACACGTTATACTGTTACCACCAGAATGTCTTCAACCAAATGAGTGAATCTGCTGAACTTTGAAGGTGAAATAACCTGGGAACCTTCACTGGCTGTGACTCCCCTGGGGCTGGTGCCCCAAAGAAGGCATCATAAGGACTATCTTAGGGAAAGAAGTAGAAATGTGGAATTGACCAATATTACAACCAATGCTGAATTGGAAGGCTCAGTTGTCATGCTATCCCTTACCTTGGACTCTCAGATTGCACCAAATGAAAGTACACAGAGGCCAAAGTAGAGCTTTAATTGTTTTTATTGTGCCTAATATGAAAAACAGTACAAAACTCAGGTGGGAAGGATGGCAACTTCCGGATGTGTAAATTAAAAAGCTTCCAGGCAGTTATCTGGTTAAAGTTCCCTGGGGGACATGACTAGAAGCTGCATGCTGTCTGTACTCAGAGGCATGGGGAATAGGAGGCTCTGAGGAGTGGTGGACATTAAGGAGTGAGTGGTGCTGAGGCCCCTGTGGCCCCCTGGCCCTGCCCCTGAATCATGGCCGAATTTGTTCTTGCTGCAGAGTGAAAGTTTCAGTTTGCCCAGTGGTTTGTAAACCTGTTCTGCAATAATCACACAATAAAAAGAGACATGTGTGGACTGAAATAACCCAAACTCAGTTAGAAATCCGACTAGATGCTCAGCAGACACTTTTAGCAATAATAGCCAATGGGGAAAAGTGAACCCTTGGTGCCACCATGTGTTAGGAACTCTTCCGATTGTCACAGAGTGCTGGTCTCCCAAGCAGATTGAAGGTGATGATGCTGGAGTAGATCAGGATCTTGAGGAGGAGGTAGGTGTAATAAGCAGAGGTGTTCATGAGCTGTAGCTGCAGGGTGTCTAAAAGAAGTCATTTTTTAGTTTCACCTGTTCTTTTGAAAGGCTAGGACTTATTAATGTGAGAGGGGTCACATTATAGATTTCTGATGACCTACGTTGAAGTGACGCTCACCCAAGAACACAACCCAACAGTAAGCATCTACACCACCATCACCACCACCACCCCCACCACCACCACCACTAAGAATCCAGTTTGCAGGTCAAGTCAATCAGCAACCTCTGTGAAATTCACTTAGAACAGTCCAAAGTATTAAAAAGTAAGGTTGGGTTTATAATGAATGAATCTAAAGGAGGAAAAAAGCATTGGTGATAAATAGCTTTTAGCATTTCTCTATTCCCACCATGTCCCTAATAGGCAATATCCATTACCTCAAATGAAATGTCACTTATTTGGGGGAATTTTGCAGGCAAAGCTTTAATCTTATTGATGTTTCAATAATCTATAAAATCATTATTTTCATTCCCATTTTATTTTCCCAAATAAGCTGAGAACAGAGAGAGAAGCAATTTACCTGGTTTCATGTAACTAGTAAGTACCAGAAACCAGATTTCAGTCCCAGCAACCTGACATTTAAGAATACGTTCTCAGGACTAACTTGGGGGTGGGGGGTGTGGAGCAAGATGGTGGAGGAGTAGGAGACCTGGATTTCATCTGGTCCCAGGAATTCAGCTGGATAGGGATCAAACCATTCTAAACACCTACAAACTCAACAGGAGATCGAAGAAAAGAATAGCAGCAACTCTCTGAACAGAAAAGCGACCACTTTCTGGAAGGTAGGACGTGCAGAGAAGTGAATCCGAGGCGATATTTGGAAGGATAGACAGCAGGGGAGGGGGCCTCCGTTGGCTGCTTCTGGCAAGTGATAGAGCCCCGGAGCACAAAATTGTAACATTTAGAAGTTAGCTCCACAGAGAGAGTCACTCCAGTGGCTAAGCGGGGGTGGAACCCTTGTGGGACAGTGTGGTGTCAGTGTGGCAGAGCTCCCAGATATCGGAGCGGGGAAGCCAGCTGCAGAGACGGAGCCGAGGTACGGGCTCTCAGCTCAGGGTTGCCATAAACCGTGATCTGCAGCACACACGGGCCACTGCTCCTCCAGCAGGGACCCAACAAGCGGCAGATCCAGGGAGACTCTCCTTCCTCCCCCAGGAAGAGCGGCACAGGAGCGCACCACAGGGATCTGCTGTGTTTGGAAACTCCACATGGGGTCATGTGCCAGAGATAGAAATGCTTGGTCATAGGCTGGGTGAGCATGGAGTGCGGCCGGAGACCGGGGAGATGGGAGTGATTGACTACTTTTCTCTGGGGGTGCACTGAGGAGTGGGGCCCTGGATTCTCAGATCCTCTGGGGCAGAGATTGGGAGGCCGCCATTTTCACTCTCATCCTCCAAAGCCGAACAGAAAGCTTGCAGGGAACAAAAGCTCTGAGAGCAAACCCTAGCAGATTACTTAGCCTGGACCGGCAAGGGCGGGACAATTCCATCTCCAGCAAAGACATTTGGGAACCACGGCAACAGGCCCCTCCCCCAGAAGATCAGCGAGAACAGCCAGCCAAGACCAAGTTTACGCATCAATGAGAATGGCAGAACTCCAATGCTAGGGGAATACTGCACATAGAATTAATGGCTTCTTTACCATGATTCTTTAGACTTTCAAAGTTAATTTTTTTAACTGTCTTTTTTTTTTTAATTTTTTCTTTTTCCCTTTTTCAACCAACATCTTGTCAATCCCTTTTTTAAAAAACATTTTTTTTTCATTTTTTGAGTCATATTCTATCCCTTCACAGTAGTTACCCTTATTTTTGGCATATATATATAAGTTGGTCTCTCTTTAAAATTTTGAGATACAGTTTCTTCTAACAGATCAAAATATACCCTAAATCTCTAGTGTATGGCTTTGTTCTAGTCTCCTGCCTGATCACTTTCTCTCCATTTTTTTTCTTTTAAATCCTCTTCTTTCTTTTTTCAAACAACTTCTTATCAATTCCTTTTATAAAATGTTTTATAATTTTCATCTTTCCATCCCTTCATCATATTAACCCTTATTTTTGTACATATATAAGTTTTTCTTTCTTTAAAATTTTGGGATGCACTTTCTTCTAACAGACCAAAATACACCCAAAATCTAGTGTGGGGCACTAATCTATGCACCAGCCTGACCATATTTGATCATATTCTGGTTTTTTTTGTTTTGTTCTGTTTTTGTTTGTTTTTATCTTTTTCTTTTTTCTTTCTTTCCCTTTCTTTTCTCCCAGTTTGAGGTCTTTCCTGATTGGTTAGAGTATATTTTCTGGGGACATTGTTACCCTCTTAGCATTTTGTTCTCTCATTCATCTATTCTCCTCTGGACAAAATGACAAGACAGAAAAAATCACCTCAACAAAGAGAACAAGAGGCAGTACCGACTGCCAGGGAACTACTCAATATGGACATTAGTATGATGTCAGAACTAGGGTTCAGAATGATGATTTTGAAGATACTAGCTGGGCTTGAAAAAAGCATGGAAGTCATTAGAGAAACCCTTTCTGGAGAAATAAAATAACTAAAATCTAACCAAGTCAAAATCAAAAAGGCTATTAATGAGGTGGAATCAAAAATGGGGGCACTAACTGCTAGGATAAATGAGGCAGAAGAGAGAATCAGTGATATAGAAGACCAAATGATGGAAAATAAAGAAGCTGAGAAAAAGAGAGATAAACAACTACTGGATCACGAGGGCAGAATTCGAGAGATAAGCGATACCATAAGATGAAACAACATTAGAATAATTGGGATCCCAGAAGAAGAAGAAAGAGAGAGAGGAGCAGAAGGTATATTGGAGCAAATTATAGCAGAGAACTTCCCTAACTTGGG
>NW_028030607.1:0-578 GCF_054177405.1 Leptonychotes weddellii
CAAGATAATCAGTCCCCTTGACTTATTTAGAACATACTTCAAATATTTAGTTTCTCAGATCAAAGTGTTTCTGCTGGAGTACAGTTCATTTTTATATCAGCATGATAAACTGCAACAATGGATTTATATTGTGGACGTTTTTGTTTTCAGGAATGTATTTGCGGTTTGGTCGGGTTGGGTTGGGTTTTTAAAGACCGGTCGTTCATTGGGCAGTTTGCAGAGACACAGTGTCCCTGTGTGGCCAGCAAGCACTACTGCTGCGTCCGTCTGTGTGCTGGGGTGAGTATTTGGGTTGACAGAGTCACTGCCTCGCCTTCCCGTGACAAACTCATTATTTTATAGCACAGAACTCCAATGTGGTTAGAGATTATTTTTCGAGTAATTCTGTTACTCAGTCAACGTCATTGGCTATTAGTTTTTAAATAACATATCATAGTGAGGGCGCCTGGGTGGCTCAGTCGGTTGGGCGACTGCCTTCGGCTCAGGTCATGATCCTGGAGTCCCGGGATCGAGTCCCGCGTCGGGCTCCCTGCTCGGCGGGGGGTCTGCTTCTCCCTCTGACCCTCCCCCCTCTCATG
>NW_028030608.1:0-578 GCF_054177405.1 Leptonychotes weddellii
CCTGGTGATGGGTATTAAAGAGGGCACGTTCTGCATGGAGCACTGGGTGTTATGCACAAACAATGAATCATGGAACACTACATCTAAAACTAATGACATAATGTATGGTGATTAACATAACAATAAAAAAATTTTTTAAAAAATGAACTCTTACCATTTGCGATGACCTGGATAGAACTAGAGGGTATTATGCTAAGTGAAATAAGTCAGTTAGACAAAGACAAATATCATATGCTCTCACTCATATGTGGAATTTAAGAAACAAAACAGATGAACATAGGGGAAAGGAAGGAAAAATAAGACAAAATCAGAGAGGGAAGAAAACCATAAGAGAATCTTAATCATAGGAAATAAACTGAAGGTTGCTGGAGGGGTGGGCGTGGGAGATGGGGTAACTAGGTGATGGGCATTAAGGAGGGCACTTGATGTAATGAGCACTGGGTGCTATATGCAACTGATGAATCATTAAATTCTACTCCTGAAAATAATATACACTATATGTTAATTACATTGAATTGAAATAAATAAAAAATTTTTAAAAAATAAGATGCTGGGCCTTGGAGTCAGGGTTGGGTTAT
>NW_028030609.1:0-578 GCF_054177405.1 Leptonychotes weddellii
GAGACCCTGTCCTCCAGCAGGATGGTGGGCAAATTGTCAGTGGGACGCGGGTACCGTGTCAGCATCTCTGCAGTTCCAGTCCTACTGCTACACGGGACCTGTGGTCAAAGACCAGGGCGTGGCCTGTGGGATAATACAAATATTTGGTCTCTGTGCCCGGTTCCTGGCACCCAGCTCCCCAAGCCCTTGGGATCTCCTGGGAGATAAGAGCGTCTCTAGTATGCTAATGAGATGACTTGGCTGAGGGTCCTAGATAGCTTCAGGTTGGGGCTGGTGACCAGGAGGACCAAGCCATGGTTAGAGAGTTGGAGCCATCAGCCTCGCTCCCCGACCTCCGGGGAGAGGCGCTGGAGGCTGACCTCCATCCCCGACAGCCAGTGACTGAATCAAGCATGCCTACGTCATGAAGCTTCTATGACGTCTTCCCAACAATGGGGTTCACGGAGCTTCTGAAATGGCGAACACGTCCACGTGCTCTGAGGGTGGCACATTCCAAGTCCACAGTGACAGAGGCTCCTGCACGGGGACCTGCACGCTCCCACACTCCTGCGCCTCTTCATCCGGCTGCTCGTGTGGAT
>NW_028030610.1:0-578 GCF_054177405.1 Leptonychotes weddellii
CAGAGAGGGGGACGGAGGCAGAGCCAGAGAGGGGGATGAGCCTGAGATGGAGAGGGGGACGGAGCCTGAGCCAGAGAGGGGGATGGAGACAGAGCCAGAGAGGGGGATGGAGACAGAGCCAGAGAGGGGGACGGAGCCGAGACAGAGGGGGATGGAGCCAGAGCCAGAGAGGGGGACAGAGCCCGAGACAGAGTGGGGGTCAGAGGCAGAACCAGAGAGGGGGACGGAGGCAGAGCCAGAGAGGGGGATGAGCCTGAGATGGAGAGGGAGACGGAGCCTGAGCCAGAGAGGGGGATGGAGACAGAGCCAGAGAGGGGGACAGAGCCCGAGACAGAGTGGGGGACAGAGGCAGAACCAGAGAGGGGGACGGAGGCAGAGCCAGAGAGGGGGACGGAGGCAGAGCCAGAGAGGGGGATGAGCCTGAGATGGAGAGGGGGACGGAGCCTGAGCCAGAGAGGGGGATGGAGACAGAGCCAGAGAGGGGGATGGAGACAGAGCCAGAGAGGGGGACGGAGCCGAGACAGAGGGGGATGGAGCCAGAGCCAGAGAGGGGGACAGAGCCCGAGACAGAGTGGGGG
>NW_028030611.1:0-578 GCF_054177405.1 Leptonychotes weddellii
CTAAGCAACTGATCAGATTCATGTTTTTGAAATACCATTCTAGCAACAGGGTGAAGGTTCCTGAGTGATGAGGTAAGGTTAGAGGCAACACGTGAGTAAGAGAATGAACTGGAGAGCATTAAAAGAAGGCAAAATCGGCAGTGCTTGGTCACTACTTGGATGTGAAGAGTAAGGCGAAAGGGAAGGACTCGGATGACTCGCAGGTTATCCGTTGTGTTACCGGTTAGCTGAGAAGGAATGTAAGAGGAAGAACATGTGTCTTTAAGGGAAGATAATCCTTCTGTTTTGTGAGCACTGGGATTGAGTACTTCTGATACTTAGGCTAAGATGATCAGACCCTCTGGGCAGCAGAAGCATGGGATACAATCTTTTTTTTTTTTTATTTTTTTTTTAAAGATTTTATTTATTTATTTGAGACAGAGAGAATGAGAGACAGAGAGCATGAGAGGGAGGAGGGTCAGAGGGAGAAGCAGACTCCCTGCCGAGCAGGGAGCCCGATGCGGGACTCGATCCCGGGACTCCAGGATCATGACCTGAGCCGAAGGCAGTCGCTTAACCAACTGAGCCACCCAGGCGCC
>NW_028030612.1:0-577 GCF_054177405.1 Leptonychotes weddellii
ATCTTGGAAACAAACCCACTTCCAACCAAGCTTCAAGATGTGTATAACCCTGGCTGACAGTTTGCAGCCTCATGAGGAACCCTGAGACAGAACCACCCAGCTAAGCCCCTGTCAGAGTCCTAGCTTTCAGAAACTGTAAGACACTAATGTTTGTTTTTCTCATCCACCATCACCACCACCATCATCATCATCATCATCACCATCATCACCACCATCACCATCTTCATCATCACCATCACCATCATCACCATCATCACCACCATCGTCACCATCATCACCACCATCATCATCATCAACATCATCATCACCATCATCACCATCACCACAATCATCATTATCACCACCATCATCATCACCATCATCACCACCATCGTCACCATCGTCACCACCATCATCATCACCACCACCACCACCATTGTCAACACCATCACCATCTTCATCATCACCATCACCATCATCACCACAATCATCATCATCACCATCATCACCATCATCACCATCACCACCATCATCACCACCTTCATCACCATCATCACCATCACTATCATCATCATCATCACCACCATCATCATCATCA
>NW_028030613.1:0-577 GCF_054177405.1 Leptonychotes weddellii
TAACCGTTAGCTCTTAATATGGTTCTCTTTTTCATACCCTACATTCGTTTGTCATTCACAATAAGCTCTGCAGCATTAAAGTATACTGGTGTGGTAGCCAGTGATAGAAACAGTTTAGGAAGAGAGACAACTTACTGATTTACGGAACCCAAGGAGATTGGACATCCTGAACGGTGGGAAGATCCCAGATGTATCTCACGTTTAGGACCTCTGGAATCAGGACCTGAAGGCCCCCAGGACATGTTCTTTGTTTTTAACTCCTGCCACCTCTCTGAGATAATCTTAATTTGCCTCTCACTACACACTGGCTTTCTTCCCATGGAATATAACAGCTTCCAATTTCAAGTTAGGCTTACCTCTAACGGCCTGATGAAGAATTGACGGCTTATCTGTTCCCACGTTCGAAATCATGGAGAAAGATCCTGGTTTCTAGAGATTTATGGGGCCCAATAGATGGAGGCCAGGAAGTAGGGCTTTATAAAAACATGACTGTCCTATTAGATATTCCCATGATGACGGGGTGGGGGAATGGGAGGTGGTGAGTGAGGAAAGTTCGAAAACACCAGAGTTGGGGAGA
>NW_028030614.1:0-577 GCF_054177405.1 Leptonychotes weddellii
GCGCTGTGAATTGTGCAGGACTGTTGAATCTCAGATCTGTACCTCTGAGACAAATAATGCAAGATATGTTAAGAAAAAAAAAGAAGAAGAAGAAGGTAGCGGGAGGGGAGGAATGAAGCGGGGGAAATCGGAGGGGTGGACGAACCATGAGAGACGATGGACTCTGAAAAACAAACTGAGGGTTCTAGAGGGGAGGGGGTGGGAGGATGGGTTGGCCTGGTGGTGAGTATTGAGGAGGGCACATTCTGCATGGAGCACTGGGTGTTGTGCACGAACAATGAATCATGGAACACTTCAGCTAGAACTAATGATGTAATGTATGGGGATTAACATAAGAATAAAAAAAAATAAATAAAAAAAAATAATAATAAATAAAATTAAAAAAAAATTAATTTAACCTTTTTAAAGCCATTGTTAGATATTATTTAATTTATTGTTGAATGTATCCTTAAGTGATTCAACAATGTATGATGTTATATATTACATTACATATACCCATACATTTGAACTAAGAGAGGAAAGACATTTACTTGCACCTAAACAAACAAACAAAGAGTCTGTTCTTTAATTCAGACCT
>NW_028030615.1:0-577 GCF_054177405.1 Leptonychotes weddellii
AGTTTTTTGCATCTGGCTTTTTTCCAATTAGCATAATGATTTTGAGATTCATCCATGTCATGTTTATCAGTAGTTTGTTTGTTTTTTAAGATTTTTTTATTTATTTGAGAGAGAGAGAACGAGAACGGGGGAGGAGCAGAGGGAGAGGGAGAAGCAGACTCTGCATTGAGCACAGAGCCAGACATGGGGTTCAATCCACCACCTGAGATCATGACCTGAGCCGAAATCAAGAGTTGGAGGCTCAACCCACTGAGCCACCCAGGTGCGCCTGTTTGTTTATAACAAAACCCTACCCCTCAGTAGTTTGTTTCTTTTTTTTTTTTTTTTAAAGATTTTATTTATTTATTTGAGAGAGAGAGAATGAGAGACAAAGAGCATGAGAGGGAGGAGGGTCAGAGGGAGAAGCAGACTCCCTGCCGAGCAGGGAGCCCGATGCAGGGCTCAATCCCAGGACCCTGGGATCATGACCTGAGCCAAAGGCAGCCGCTTAACCAACTGAGCCACCCAGGCGCCCCATATAATCTAATTATAAATCCTTTGTCATATATATGTATTGTGAATATTCTTCTCCCAATCT
>NW_028030616.1:0-10372 GCF_054177405.1 Leptonychotes weddellii
GCAGTGTGTGGACCTTCTCAGATCCTACAAATTCACTTCTCTGGTTATGAGCCTATGTTTTCTCACATGGAGGAAGTTTCTAGATGGGAAGTTAGTATACTTTTATGGATCAAGGATTCTGAATAATTGTTAAGTTATGTAATTTACATGTATACATTATGTACATACACATAATTTACGTGTTAGTATATAATTTTGTAACAGCAGCAAACTAAGCGTTGTCTCTAAACTAGTGTTACAGGGTGATTAGATGCATGCCACGCCAAGTTTTCCCTCTCTTGTATTCTAGCATAAATATAACTTAACTGTAAGAAGTTACTATTTTTTTAACCAAGTGGCACCTAAACCAACAAGTGCCACTTGTTTCTGATTTGCACAGCTTCTGAACAAGTTTCGAATGCTTCTGGAATGTTTACATTTTATTAGCATAGTGACATTTTTAGACATTTTATCTTTAGTATGTAATTACAAATGCATGTAATTGGTATTACCAGCTTGATTGTTGAGAACCATTGCAGATTTTACATCAAATACTGTGACAATTGTTTGCTTCTGTGAACTTCTGACTGTGAGCAAAAATTTTGGAAATAGTTACGTGCCTGTATCACAGGCCCAGTGGTAGGAGAAATTGCTTCTGTGGTGTGTGTGCTTTTTCGTGGCTCTGCCCTGTTAAAACTGTGGACATCTAGACGTTCCTCTTGCATTTTTCTTAGGCTAACCAGCACTCAGTTCTGGCCAGTATTTATCGAGTGCTTGCTGTGTTTTAGGCTTGGTCAGAGACTGGCCCTGCACAGGTGAAGGGATGAAATGGTCTGCTGTCCAAGGTGAGAGGGACACAGACTGACCATCATGGCCCCATTGTGCTATCAGAGCAGAGCCTAAGTGGCAGCCAACAACGCCGGCTACACGTGGGGCCTGAGGTTGAATCCTGGCTTTCCTACTCATTAAAGGTGTCCCTCTCTGTCTCCATTTCCAAGGTTACTCATTTAGTAGTTAACTTTTATGGGCCAGTCACTGCAAGTGCTGAGTGTGCAGAACTTCGTGGACACACGCTTCTTTTCTCAGATAGCTCCCATTCTGATATGGAAGATAGATTGAAAAAAACACAGCAGTAATATGGTAAGTGCTCTGTTTGGATGGTGGGGACCAGGGACATCTCCATAGACTTGAGATGAGTCTTTAGATGGCAAAAAACTTTCTGGAATTTTCTGTGTGGGTAAGGGGGAGGGCATTCCTGGCAGAGAGCATTATTGATTCAGCAAACGTGCATCATCTGGTACCTCTTGTGAAGAGATGAGCAAGAGGCATACTTGTCAGGAATGCTTTGGGGGCAGACGTGCGTGACTAAGCAGATACAGTGTTTGTAGTAAGTGCTGTGAGGAGGGAAGACCCTAGTGACCTGGGCAGCCAACCTTGCCTACTTGGCAGGTCAGCAAGTTTAACTGAGCTGTAGGAAGTGTTTCTTCTGAATCCTGAAGTATTCGTAGGACATAGATGGAGGAAAGTTGGAGAACTTGTGAGGTGCCCAGTCTGGCTGAGTCCATGTGTGTTCCTCGGTGCTCGCTGCTCCTTCCTCAATGAGGGTTGGGGGTCCTTCTTGTGTTCCCAATGTCAGGCGTGACTGTGGCTTGCCCTGGCCAGTGACACGTGCCCCTCTGAGCCCAAGCTTTAAGTCCCATGCCACACTGCTGTCGTTGCTTCTCCATGAATTAGTGTGTCCCGGGCGGGGGCTAATTCTTTCAACTTTGGTACCAGAATGAAGACTACTGGGGCAGTCCCAGCTAGCCACACACTGATGTGCTATTATGAGAAAGAAATGAATCTTTGTTGTAAGCCGCCGAGATGGTGTGTTCTTTTGTTTTCACAGCATAACCTGGTGACTGAAGTATAGTGTGTGTTTATGTGTGCGTCCTAGTGTGTCCAGAGCGGAGGAGTGAGTTAGTGACTTACAAAACTGGACGTGTTAACCAGGGCCAGTTTCTTATGGGCCTTGTTAGCCAACTGAGGAATGTTCCAGGTGAAATAATATGATGAGGTTTGCCGCTCAGCAGACCTTCCTGGTAGCAGAGTGAACGGAATGTAGGGAGAGCGAGCTTGGAGGCCGGAGACTTCTGGGCTATTTGGCTGTTGTGTCTGAGATAGAGGCCTGAACTAAGGCTGCTCAGTTCACAGGGAAGGAAGAGCGTAAGCTCAGGAAGTACCCCCGGGACGTGGAGAGTGATGAGGGGAGTGTCTGAGAGAAAATAAAGTCCAGACGAGTCCCAGGTCTGTACTTGGCTACCTAGACAGATGGTAGGACCCTGAACCAGAATTAAAAAAAAAAAACAAGAAACTGTACACGTGGTAGATTAGATTTGGGTGGGGAAATAGGAAGTTGTGTTTGAGATAGTTTGAATTTGAGGTACTTGTGAATTTCCAGGTAGAAGGTTCCTATGCAGACAGCTAAAGAGGACTGGCAGCAGGGGATGAAGGGCAGTTGCGGTGGGTGGTGGGAGGGAGCCAAGGCAGAGATGAGCCTGCTAGAAAAGAGTTGTGTGAGAGACAAGAACCCCAGGACAGCAGACTTGAGAACGCCCCATGTCTGGAGCGGGTGGAGGAGGGGGGAGTGGTGAAGCACAGGACAGAGTGGCTCCAGAAGGCTGATGCGGGAGAGAAGTCTTGCTGCTGTCCAGATCATGGGGGAGTTGACAGAGGGAGCCTCCCCTGCTGAGCCTTTTCCTTTGTGACCTAGAACACCTGCTAGCTAGTTCTTGCCTGGCAGCCCTATGGCCCTACTACACTGCTCTTCTCTGGGTAGCCTTGATCTTCCCATTGCCAAAATCACTTGCCCATTGTCGGACCACAAAAAGGCCTTTTCGTTTTCTTCCTGATGGTATTAGTCTGTTTCCTTTCTTCCCTTTTCCCCTTGGTTGACTCTATTTGCTCCTCTCGGTCTCGGCAGCGTAAGTGTTTTAATGCCAGAGTCTGTGCTCTACTACTTCTTTCAATTGAGGAAGGCCTGTAGTTAAGGATGGGGCTGTTCTGAGACCATGGGGGCAAAATGATACTGTAGCTGACGTGATACACTCACTTAACATTTACTGACTTCCAACTATGCACACTCATTTAGATACTAAAAAATGCTGCTGAGAGTCCTGGTCACAGGATCCTGTGCGAGAGGGCATTACGGAGGGCCTGATTGCCTGTCTCCTGGGAGCTGCTGCTTCTGTGTCGTCTTCTGCCTTCCCCTCCTTTACCAGGACGGGATTGCGAATGTTACGGCTGCCATAGAATCTGGAGTCTGTATTTTCTAGACCAGGCAATTGAGGTGATGGCTTACCAAAATCTAGCATTGCTTTTGAGTTTGGGCTGGCGGTCAGTCGGTGACTATCCTCAGGAAGTGCCTGCTAGGGCTGGTGTTCAGTCTTCCACTTCGAATGTCTTCATTGCTCTCCCGTGATGCTGTCACACACATGGGCATTTAGTCCTCCCCCATTATCCATAAATAAAGGCCTTCAAAACAGAGCAAAAACCGTGTTTATTTCGGTGGCCAATCTCAGGGAGAGGAGCTGAGGAAATGAAATAGATAAGAGTAGTAGCACAGGAGTGGAAAGGAAAATAAGTGGAATTCTGGGGAATCCAGGTAAATCAGCGCACTTGGGTAGCCGGTTCAGAGTTAAGATTTGTCTTAGAGCTCCAACAAGATCTCTCAGGTAAGTCTATATGAAAATATCCGTCCTCCTCATCGTAAACTTGTGATTGATCTTTTTGCTTCCCGTCCATTCTGTGCTCAAATGTCCAAATAATTTTCCCCAAACTCCCGCACCTCCAGAGCTCCAGATTGCCAAAATGTTGTTTTAGCAATTTCTGACCTCTCTTCCCTAGTATTTGGGAAGATGGAGTTGCTAGGGGGGAATCTGCATAAAGCCAAGAGCATGATGAATTTACTGTAGGAATTAGGTAGTAAGTATAAGAGAGCTGTTTTATTTCCAAGATTGAGGAGTAAGTCATTGATACCAAAGCACATTGTCAAGCACTTGGGCTCTTACACTAAACTTCAGCTCTTTGAAAACAGTGAAGCATGGCTATTGACTCTGCTATCAATTTGAATTGTTTAACTTTAAACATATCAGTTCAATTTTAGAACTTTTTCATTGCTTTTTACCCTAAGAGGCTGAACTCTTGACTTCACCAAAACCTCTCCTGGCCAAGTCACCAGTGACCTTCATGCTGCCAAGCCCAGTCACCATTTCATAACCCCTATATCCTGACACATCCTCCCTGGAACTCTTTTCTCCACATGCTCTCCAGGACTGGCCTTCTTTCCTTTGCTGAGTGAAGGAGACCCCAGGGTTCGACCCAGGTACTTCTTCCTCCTTATGATTTTAAGTGCTGAATTGCCCATGTTAATATCCCTAGGGTGAGTCATTGCCCCAAGGTTAACATGTCCAGAACAGAACTCTCATTTCCCACTGGCCCACTCACATCTGCTCTTAACAGTCTTTCCGTCTTGGGAAGCATCCAGCAAGTCACTTTTATCTGTTGCATATGCCCACGACCTTGCGATCATTCTTGATTCCTTTCTTTCTCTCAGACCTCATATTGAATCTCTCAGCAAATTCTGGCAGCTCTGCCTTCAGAATATTTTCGTCATCTAACTACTTCTTGATGGTTGGCCCAGCCCACGCTACCCTCATCTCATCCAGACTCTTCCCGTGACCTCTTACCTAATCTTTTTTTCTCCTTTTCCCCCCATCATTTACCTTTGCCCTCTTATCTGTTTCCTACACAGAGATAATACTTCTAAACCTTAGGTTAAATCATGTCATTTTTCTGCTCAAACTCTCAGTGGCTTTTACATGGCTCAGAATGTACCTTGGCCTACAAAGCCCGGTATGATGCCATTTTCCCCACCTTCTCATTCTGCCCTAGCCATAGTGGTCTTGTTGTTTTTCAGACATGCCAGCTAGGCTGCTGTCTTGGGGGGCATTTGTACTTGCTTCCTCTGCCTGGAATGCTCTTTGCCTAGAGTTAGGGCTTTGTTCAAGTATTCCCTCCTCCCATTTCTGTCTCCCAGTGACTTTTGGTCCCTCTGCTCTGTGTAATTCTTTTTGTGTGCCACCATCTGTCAGTACTGTGTATCTCCTCCTGCTGGATTATAACTTCTTGAAAATAGGGGCTGTTTTATTTTGTTAATCGCCCTTTTCCCGTTGCCTAGAATGAGGAGGAGGGAGGAGGGGAGGAGGATGATGATAATGATTTAACTGGAAGTAAAAATGTTCTATCCCCTAGGCTTAATTTCTTCTCTAAGTCTTCCTTGACTAAATTAAAGTTTTCATTTCTTTTGAAAACATTTACTCTAGGGATGGCTGGGTGGCTCGGTTGGTTAAGCGTTTGCCTTCAGCTCAGGTCAGCTCAGCTCAGGTCATGATCCCAGGGTCCTGGGATTGAGCCCCACATTGGGCTTTCTGCTAGGCGGGGAGTCTGCTTCTCCCTCTGTGCTCTCTCCCTCTCTGTCTCTCAAATAAATAAATAAAATCTTTAAGAAAAATTTGTTTAAGTCGTTATTCCCATATTACTGAATGTTTACATTTACTTATTTGTTGAATGTGTAATTTTTATATTTTTAATACAATTCAGGGGCGCCTGGGTGGCTCAGTCGTTAGGCGTCTGCCTTCAGCTCAGGTCATGGTCCCGGGGTCCTGGGATCGAGCCCCGCATCGGGCTCCCTTCCTGCTCCGCGGGAAGCCTGCTTCTCCCTCTCTCACTTCCCCTGCTTGTGTTCCCTCTCTCACTGTGTCTCTCTCTGTCAAATAAATAAATAAATAAATAAATAAATAAAAAGAAGTTCTTTTAAAAAAAAAAATACAATTCAAAAGCATTACTGTGAAGTGAGGTTTATCTTTGAACTGATTTGTATCTCAGCTTTGGAAATTCTGAACTCTGGTGTTGGTTTTTGTTTTTTTCCTCCCTTGTGGACCGTTCTCTCTCTTTCCCTTCTTTCTTCCATTTCTTGAGAATTATTACTGGAAAAGTGTAGAGAACCCTTGTCCTAACGGCTCTGACCAGGTAGACCCATAGTTGTGTGGCAGCCCGCCTCCTTGGGCACTTCTTTTATTGCGGGGATAGCTCCTTGGGAAACGTGAGCTTCTCCCTGGGCAGTAGGTTGTCTCTCCGCCTCCTTGACTTGATGATGTATTATACACCTAGCAGTGATTTAGGTGCTGCAACCAGTCTGTTACTTAATTTAGTTCCCAGAGCAACAAGGGATGTCTTATTGTTTTTCTTTCAGTTGAATTGAGGCCCAGAAATTTTAAGGAACTAATAGTTACAGACATAGCCTTTCCTTCTCGCTTTCTGCCTTTCCAGAGGTAACTACTAACTGGAAGTTGTGGATGATAATTTAGTTATTTTAACTGTTTTGTAGTATTCCATTGTCCAAATGAGCCACAGTTGATCTATCCCAACCCCTACCTGGAAATGATCATGTTGTTTATATTTTTCCACTGTTACAGATGTGGATTTAATGAACACCCTTGTCTGTGTTTCCTTCTGTACTAATGAAAATTTTTAGCATGGACATCTAGTAATTTCTTGGTCATAGGCCATGCAGAGATTCTGGCTTACCAGGCCTGGCAAATTGATCTTTGAGATGGTTATAGCAATTTGTTTCCCAAATTTCAGAATTTCCTATCTCCTCAGTGTATTCAGATTTTTTTTTTAAACAACCTGGAATATATGAAATATTTATTGCTTATATATTACCCTGATTTCAGTGAATGGACATGTTTCCTTATGTTTATGGTCATTCTGATTTTCTCTTTGAATTGCCTATTTATATATTTTGTATATATTTTTTCCCATGAGCTATTTGTCTTTTTCACATTACTCATAGAAATTCTTTTAAAATCTGAATCCTGATTTTTCGTGCATTATGTATTGTTTATGGTTTCTCACGTTTTACAGTGTCTTCTGTCACAGATTTTTAAAACTTTTGAAATGGAGTTGGGTTTATCTTTTTTTTTTTAAGTTTTATACTTTTTCTCGTTTGATGCGTATATTCCATGTTTTATTCTGAAAGTTTTACAGTTTGGCTTTTTACAATTAGATATGTAGACCCCCTGGGATCTCTCTGTGATACGGCCGCCCACCTCCGCCTTCCCCTCTGTAGTGGGTGCCGCAATGCTGGGCATTCTGGAGCCCGTCCCGTACGCCTGTTTTTCTGGCCTGCCTTCTTGGAGTTTTCTTTCTTTTTATAGATTCAGTGATACACTTCAGAGAAAGTTTATTTTGTATTATCTATCATATAAGGTAATGAATGGTTCCTGAATAGTCTACCATCTTGCTAGAGCTGGGAGTTTTACAGTCTTTTATACAGCAGGGTAAGTAAGAGGCATTGTTGCTTCGTGGTTAAAAAGTATGGCCTCCTGGGGCACCTGGGTGGCTCAGTCGTTAAGCGTCTGCCTTCGGCTCAGGTCATGATCCCAGGGTCCTGGGATCGAGCCCCACATCGGGCTCCCTGCTGGGCGGGAAGCCTGCTTCTCCCTCCCCCACTCCCCCTGCTTGTGTTCCCTCTCTCGCTGTGTCTCTCTCTGTCAAATAAATAAAGAAAATCTTAAAAAAAAAAAAAGTATGGCCTCCTGTTTCAAAATTGCCTCAGTAGAAATTCTGGCCCACGGGTATTAGCTGTGCCATCATGGTCAAGTGACTTGGTCTTTCTCAGACCCTGTTCCTCCTTTGCAAGACAGGAAAGTAATGGTACTGGCCTCATAGGGTTGCTGTTACCACCGAAGGAGACAATGCATAAAGAGCCCTTAGCACCACGTTTGGCTCCTTCAGTACTAACGAAATTTTTTTACGCTGGATGCCTAGATGTGTTAGATGTTCTTATATTTGTATTATCATCATCGTTATTTGTGTTTTCTTTTTTCTTGCCCTTTCATGTTTGCTGTAGCAGAACATCTTCCTTGTTTATCTCAGGACAGAAATTTAGATCTCTCTGCTTGTCTTCACATCAGTTGATGTTATTTGTTGGGGAGAGGAGGTTTCCAACAACATGCTTAGGTTTGATAGTTTACGTTTTAGGTTGACTCTGCATTCCATATCTTAAATTGAAAAAAAAAAGTTCTTATTTGTTGTTGTTTGTTATTGTGTGTGCAATCATATCTAGACACAGTAGTATTGTCTTCAAGAGTCTCCTTGAATGAGATTTCGTGAGCAGTGTAATTTTATATATAAAAACACAATCAAGTGATTTTTTAGGTTTTCATTTCACAGAACCTAACACTTATCATATTTCTGTATCTATTGTTTTTGAGTTCCTTTCTATGACATTCCATTAATTACCTAAAGAATTTATTCCAGAATGTACTTTTTTTTTTTTTTTTAAGATTTATTTGTTTATTTGACAGAGAAAGACACAGCGAGAGAGGGAACACAAGCAGGGGGAGTGGGAGAGGGAGAAGCAGGCTTCCTGCCGAGCAGGGAGCCCGATGCGGGGCTCGATCCCAGGACCCTGGGACCATGACCTGAGCCGAAGGCAGATGCTCAACGACTGAGCCACCCAGGGGCCCCAGAATGTACTTTTTTTAGTCTATATATATGTGTGTGCGTTAGCTTGGAATGTTTAACAGTTTGGACGGCTTTTGGACTAGGAGGTAAAAGTATTCTAGGGAGAATATTTAGTAACATTAAATGAGAATCTATTCAGTGATTGCTTCTTTTCATGATAATTCTCTTTTGCAGTTATATATTAAGAAGACTTCTCAATTGAACTGTGAGCTGTTATCGGTGTTACTTTGCCCCTACATAGAGGTTTTGTGTTCCTTTTCTAAATTAGTGCTTTAAAAATCCTGTTTTATGGGGCGCCTGGGTGGCTCAGTCGTTAAGCGTCTGCCTTCGGCTCAGGTCATGATCCCAGGGTCCTGGGATCGAGCCCTGCATCGGGCTCCCTGCTCTGCGGGAAGCCTGCTTCTCCCTCTCCCACTCCCCCTGCTTGTGTTCCCTCTCTCGCTGTGTCTCTCTCTGTCAAATAAATAAATAAAATCTTTAAAAAAAAAAAATCCTGTTTTAAGGTAAAAACAGGACTCCTTTTCAAAGTCCCTGTGCTGATTTATGCACCTTACCTTTTGTTTTTCTCTTGCCTGGTACTCAGTGACATTCCAATCTGCTGGGGTCATTTGATAATGCAGAGTGAAACAGGAAGTAAAGTCAGGAGGTACTGCTTGGCACCAAATACGCAGTTGGGAGATCATTCCTGATACCAGGAGAGAGAATGCCAAATATGTGCACCAGCATAGTACTTGCACCGAAGAGAGTTTGTTTAGTTTGTAAAATCCCAACTGTAAGACAGTCGTCGTCCACGCCACGATTGCTGCATCCTCTGCCCCAAAATTAGTTCGTTTCTAATTTGTTCTTTTCACCTCTGTCCCAGCCCCCTCTCACGTATCTTGGGTAAGACAAAGACGACTCAGACAATAGCCTGTGTTTTAAAATTGTGCTGCACCTGTGTTTTATGGTAGTTCTCATGCAGTACTACCAGAGATTGAGGATATTTTTAATTAGGTAAGTTGCATGAAGTTTTGTTTAAATAGGTTCAATAAAAGAATTCAGTTTTTAGTCTACGATACTACTGTAGTAAAAAGATACAGATGGAAGCATTTTGATTATAGGAAGCTTCTTTGAATCAGTCACAAGAGTGTTTACTTTGATTTGAAAGTTACTCTAAGTACAGTAAATGATAGTCGACTTACTTGTGTATACAGTTTGTATGGTGCATTACCCTTGTTCAAATTTAGAAGGTCCTTTTTATTTATTTATTTTGTTTTGAGAGAGAGCACATGTAAGTGGGGGCGGGGCAGGGGCAGAGGCAGAGGGAGAGAGAATCTTCAGGCAGATTCCCCACTGAGTGGGGAGCCCAATGTGGAGCTCCATCTCATGACCGTGAGCTCATGACCTGAGCCGAAACCAGGAGTTGGACGCCTAGCTGACGGAGCCACCCAGGCACCCTGAAACTCCTTTTTTTTTTTTTTTTTAAAGATTTTATTTATCTGACAGAGAGACAGCGAGAGAGGAAACACAAGCAGGAGGAGTGGGAGAGGGAGAAGCAGGCTTCCCGCCGAGCAGGGAGCCCGATGCGGGGCTCGATCCCATGACCCTGGGATCATGACCTGAGCCGAAGGCAGACGCTTAACGACTGAGCCACCCAGGTGCCCCCTGAAACTCCTTTTTAATATTTCACATACTTAAAAAAGAATCTCAGTCCAGATTTAAGAAGCAGGTTATAAAAACACATTTTCTAATTTTATATTCTTGGATTTTCTTTCTTTTTTTTTTTTTTTTTAAAGATTTTATTTATTCATGAGAGACAGAGAGGCAGAGGGAGAAGCAGGCT
>NW_028030617.1:0-577 GCF_054177405.1 Leptonychotes weddellii
AAGAGGCAACCCATAGAATGGGAGAAGATATTTGCAAATGACATTACAGATAAAGGGCTGGTATCCATGATCTATAAAGAACTTCTCAAACTCAACACCCCAAAAACAAATAATCAAGTCAAAAAATGGGCAGAAGACATGAACAGACACTTCTCCAAAGAAGACATATGAACGGCTAACAGACACATGAAAAAATGTTTATGATCATTAACCATCAGGGAAATTCAAATCAAAAGCACATTGAGATACCACCTTACACCAGTTAGAATGGCAAAAATTGACAAGGTAAGTTACAACAAATGTTGGAGAGGTTGTGGAGAAAGGGAACCATCTTACACTGTTGGTGGGAATGCAAGTTGGTACAGCCACTTTGGAAAAGAGTGTGGAGGTCCTCAAAAATTAAAAAATAGAGCTACCCTATGACCCAGCAATTGCACTCCTGGGTATTTACCCCAAAGACACAGATGTAGTGAAAAGAAGGGCCATATGCACCCCAATGTTCATAGCAGCAATGTCTGCCTTAACCAAACTGTGGAAAGAGCCAAGATGCCCTTCAACAGATGAATGGATAAAGAAG
>NW_028030618.1:0-577 GCF_054177405.1 Leptonychotes weddellii
GATGTCTACCCTGATGCTGTCCTATTGCTACCGGTGGTACTAATACCTGTGCTAAAAGGGGCCTTTTGTCACCGCCAATCCCGCTGGCATGGTATCCACTGACTCTCCAAAATACCGTCACCAATGCCGTTTTTTCCATAGCTCCTTTATCCTCTACTCGTTTTCCATCCTAAGTAGATCTCTTAAGCCTCAGAATATGCTCAGTCGTGCTTAAAACCTAGAATAAAGGCAGTTTAGAATCAAGCTTGAATCTCAAGAACTTTTAGGATAATTGTATTGTTATTCTTTGCAAAAGTCAGCGGTAGAGGAGGGAGACCCGTATTGGTGAGTATATCTGAGACAATGTCTAGTCTGAACTTGCTCATGGAAGTAAGGATATAAATGTTTCCAGTAATTATTCCTCAAATAACCCATTATCTATAATTTTTCTCATCATTCAAATACATGAACAGAGCTGGGCTATGTGTTTTCTTGTCTTAGACCAATTCTAGTCTATGTATATGAACAAATTTAATTTGGTAATACCTCCAGAGGTAACTTATGCTCTTTGGAATGTATATAAAATTCTTTCTTTCTT
>NW_028030619.1:0-577 GCF_054177405.1 Leptonychotes weddellii
TGCTTATTGGCCATTTGGATATCCTGTTCGGTGAAATGTCTATTCAAATTTTTCCCGGTTTTCTGGTAGATTGTCATTTTCTCATTGATTGGTAGTTCTTTCACATTTTCTGGATAGAAATCCTTTGTCCCATATACGTTTTGCAAATATCTTTTTTCCACCTGGTGATCTTATCTTTTAACTATCTTCATGGAGTCTTATCAGGCCTTCGTTTTAATATTTTAAACGAAGTTATTAGTCTTTTCGTTCATGGAGAAATGTTTTTAGACTCCTCTTTAAAAAATTTTTCAAGGTCGGGGCGCCTGAGTGGCTCAGTTGTTAAGCATCTGCCTTTGGCTCAGGTCATGATCCCAGGGTCCTGGGATCGAGCCCCGCATAGGGCTCCCTGCTCAGCGGGAAGCCTGCTTCTCCCTCTGCTACTCCCCCTGCTTGTGTTTCCTCTCTCGCTGTGTCTCTCTCTGTCAAATAAATAAAATCTTTAAAAAATAAATATTTTTTTCAAGGTCATAAAGTGCTCTCCTAGCTTATCTTTTAGAATACTTCTTGTTTTGCCCTTCACATTTGGGAATTGGTCTGT
>NW_028030620.1:0-577 GCF_054177405.1 Leptonychotes weddellii
AGCAACCATAGAGTCATAGAGCAGCAAGATTTTCCGAGACATTTTTACAACACTTACCAGCAACTCTTACAACTATCTTCAGGCTTCTCACACATTCGTGCTCCCCTTCTCCCACTCAGATCAGTTAGTCCTGTTTCCTCTCTTTCCTGCTTATTCTAGGTCCCTCCCCGAAGAATTTCTCATTGAACAAATGTGCCAGAACTAGGCACTGAGGCGTTTATGATGCTTCCAAAATAAAAGGAAAGCAAAGGCCACACTCTCATCTGACGTCACCCTGTTCCTCACTGCATCGATGGGCGTCCTCGCTCCTCAGCCGCTTGCTCAGGACCTGAAGCCGGGTGGGTGGTCCCAGGCCACAGGGGGCACGGTGACTTCTCTGCTCTCTCTCTCTGCCAGGCCCCCACACGAGGTTAAGCCGAGGGGCTACTTCCGTCAGGAAAGGTCGGACTCCAACAAGGCACAGGTGGGGTCACTTGAGACGAGGAGGTTCGGAGCCCCTGTGGAACCCTGGGGGAGACAGTGAGAAAGGATGGGCTGGAGAGGGGACGGCCGCCTGCTACCCCTCCGAACCCCACAG
>NW_028030621.1:0-577 GCF_054177405.1 Leptonychotes weddellii
GGGAGGATGGGTTAGCCTGGTGGTGGGTATGGAGGAGGGCACATTCTGCATGGAGCACTGGGTGTTATGCACAAACAATGAATCATGGAACACTACATCTAAAACTAATGATGTAATGTATGGGGATTAACATAAGAATAAAAATTAAAAAATAAATAAAATAAAATAAAAAAAAAAGAAGTTTGTTGCAAAGGAGTGCCTGGTCTTTGGAGTTACAGTTAAGGGGGAAAATTAAAGGACACCAACTCTGTCAACTGGCTAGAAGCGGCAGAGGTCAGAGAGACCATCAGCTAAAGTCACAGAGGCACTGGGCTGAGATGTAAGGACAATGGGAGTGACCCCTGATGGGTCCACCATGAAAAAAATTGGTGCACACAGAAAGATGGCGGAGGACTAGGAGACCTGGATTTCATCTGGTCTCAGGAATTCAGCTGGATAGGGATCAAACCATTCTGAACACCTACAAACTCAACAGGAGATTGAAGAAAAGAAGAGCAACAACTCTCTGAACAGAAAAGCGACCACTTTCTGGAAGGTAGGACATGCGGAGAAGTGAATCCGAAGCGATATTCGGGAG
>NW_028030622.1:0-577 GCF_054177405.1 Leptonychotes weddellii
GGTGGCTCAGTCGTTAAGCGTCTGCCTTCGGCTCAGGTCATGATCCCAGGGTCCTGGGATCGAGTCCCACATCGGGCTCCCTGCTCGGCGGGAAGCCTGCTTCTCCCTCTCCCACTCCCCCTGCTTGTGTTCCTGCTCTCGCTATCTCTCTCTCTGTCAAATAAATAAATAAAATCTTTAAAAAAAAAAAAAAGAAAAAAACAAAGTGGAAAAAGCTAAGACTAGACAATAAATATTTATCTTCACTTAGAATGAAGACATCTTACATATTTCTTAAAACTGCATGATAAAACTTAATGCTAGTAAGTTTGCAATAAACACTCTCAAATATAGCTGCTAAGAACATAAATTTTAATTTTTTTAAAAAAGTAAATTGGCCAATCAGACAACAAAAAGAAATCAAAGGCATCCAAATTGGCAAAGAAGAAGTCAAACTCTCACTCTTTGCAGATGATATGATACTTTATGTGGAAAACCCAAAAGACTCCACCCCAAAACTGCTAGAACTCATACAGGAATTCAGTCAAGTGGCAGGATATAAAATCAATGCACAGAAGTCAGTGGCATTCCTATACAC
>NW_028030623.1:0-577 GCF_054177405.1 Leptonychotes weddellii
TGTAACATCCCAAACTAGGCCGTTTATTGTTTACAAGTAGCTAAATAACCTTTAAAAAAAGAAACTGAGTGCCCTGATCTCCAAAAATTACTACTTTTCAATTATTTTTTAAAAACAAAATTTTCAGGGCGCCTGGGTGGCTCAGTCGTTAAGCATCTGCCTTCGGCTCAGGTCATGATCCCAGAGTGCTGGGATCGAGTCCCACATCGGGCTCCCTGCTCCGCGAGAAGCCTGCTTCTCCCTCTCCCACTCCCCCTGCTTGTGTTCCCTCCCTCGCTGTCTCTCTCTCTGTCAAATAAATAAATAAAATCTTTAAAATAAATAAATAAATAAATAAATAAATAAATAAATAAATAAAATGAAAAAAATAAATAAAAACAAAATTTTCATAACTTTGATACAACATTCAAACACCATTTAACATTTCTTGGAGACTGCCAGTGACGTCACGGAGGTCAGTGAAACGGGGGCGTAGAAATTGATATGGCCCACCCCCCTCCCCGACCCCAAACATCAATTTGAACAACTCTCTGTGCAAGAATGCAGGAAAACAGTTTCACAAGGGCCAAGGGTTACA
>NW_028030624.1:0-577 GCF_054177405.1 Leptonychotes weddellii
CCGACAAATTAGATTTTAAACCAAAGACTATAATAAGAGATGAGGAAGGACACTATATCCTACTTAAAGCGTCTATCCAACAAGAGGATCTAACAATTTTAAATATCTGTGTCCCTAACATGGGAGCAGCCAATTATATAAGCCAACTAAAATCAAAGAACACATCAACAATAATACAATAATAGTAGGGGACTTTAAACCTCCCTCACTGAAATGGACAGGTCATCTAAGCAAAAGATCAAAAAGGAAATAATGGCTTTAAATGACACACTGGACCAGATAGACTTCACAGATATATTCAGAACATTCCATCCCAAAACAACAGAATACACATTCTTCTCTAGCGCACATGGAACATTCTCTGGAATAAATCACATCCTGTGTCACAAATCAGGTCTCAACCAGTACCAAAAGATTGTGATCATTCTCTGCATATTTTTGGACCACAACGCTTTGAAACTAGAACTCAATCACAAGAGGAAAGTTGGAAAGAACTCAAATACATGGAGGTTAAAGAGCATCCTACTAAAGAATGAATGGGGGCACCTGGGTGGCTCAGTCATTAAGCATCTGCCTT
>NW_028030625.1:0-577 GCF_054177405.1 Leptonychotes weddellii
AAAGTATTCAATACTAATGCTTCTTTTAAAGGACACTCTTAAACTGTCATAACACATGTAGCCAAGAACAACACTGGATGCATTACAAAACATGTCTCCAAATATCCTTGCCAGCTAACATGAAAGAACAAGAAGGGAAAAATAATTTCAACATGAAACTGTACACTTCGCCTAACTTAAAGACAGAGAATGACAAATTGAAAAATAGCAGCGAGTAAAAAGTAAAATATCACCGAATTGCTGTATGTAGCATGTTTGGCTGCCACCCCACCTCGGTCCAACTGCAAGACTTTGAGAAGAGCAACTACAGACAGAAAATCTGTAAGGAAGACAGATGACAGAGACTAGTGAAGGGCCATGAGCAGGATTTGGAATAACCACCAAGAAGATTAATCCACTGTAAGTCCAAACCACTGGAAATGTGTCCAGACAGATTGAGGTATATAGCGAATGGATTCAAAGCATCAGCGAAAAAAAAAAAAAAAGCATCAGCGACTTGAAAAGGCACAATTTAAAGCTACAGGTGTTATTTAAAGAAGTCAGTCAAATTTGAAAGGATTGCATGATTTAAAGGCCA
>NW_028030626.1:0-577 GCF_054177405.1 Leptonychotes weddellii
GGGAGAGGGAGAAGCAGACTCCCCACTGAGCAGGGAGCCCGATATGGGGCTCAATCCCAGGACCCTGGGATCATGACCCGAGCTGTAGGCAGACGCTCAACCGACTGAGCCACCCAGGCGCCCCAATAGTTTTCCATTTATAGAGAAATTGCAAAGGTAGTACAGAGAGTTCCCGTATACCCCACACCCTGTTTCCCTATTGTTAATGCTCACATTAGTATGGTTACAATTAATGAGCTAATACGGATATAGTCTTATTTACTAAAGTCCATAGTTTATTCAGATTTCTTTAGTTCTCACCTAATGTGCATTTTCTCTTCCAGGATCCATGTTACATTTAGTCACCACGTCTCCTTAGGTTCCTCTTGGCCATGACAGTCTCTCATGCTTTCCCTGTTTGATGACCTGACAGTTTCTGAGGCATACCGACTAGGTATTTTATAGACTGTCTTCTCTTAGGGATCTGCCTCTTTTTCTCTCCTCATTAACAAAGTTACTTAGGTTAGCCCTTTTTCTCTCTCTACCCCCTTCCATGAGGTTATTTCATACATTTACATTACAGTTAGATTCTTTTGCC
>NW_028030627.1:0-10370 GCF_054177405.1 Leptonychotes weddellii
GGCTTCTCGTATGCAACGTTGCTTACCGCAGGCTGATCTTTCTTCATTTGTAAGTGACTTTCAAGAAGTAAGGGATTCATCTCTGTTTACCAATAAAAAGACTTTTCAAGCTTAGGACTTGGTCTAGGTCCTTGATTTAGGGCTCTCCGTATAGGTACAGCACTTGTCACCCAGCAGCCTCTCCTTAAAGGCGGGGACTACCTGTTTCGGCGCCCACAGCTGGCCCAAGGCAGATCCTGTGCTCAGGAGAGCTGGGTGCGGATGTGGAAAGGACGTGCTGGGTTGGCAGGGGGCCGCACCTGAGGAGCTCCAGCTGATCTGAATTTTTCCAGAGTACTTGGAAGTCTGGATTTTTATGTGAAATACCCAGATTGACAACTTAGCAGAAAGCTAATTCAGTTTTTAAAAGGGACTGTGAAACAACGTCTAGGCTGTCTTTGGTCAGGAGGTCACCAATTTGAGGTATGGAAGTGAGGAGCTGGCTGTGAGGCTGGGGGTCTCCCAAGTACCAAGGTGTGGAGCTCCTTGCTTCAAGACATCACACGGATCCCACTTGCCCTTGTTCTCCCCCCGAAATCGATTCCATTTACTCAGAGAACTGTTTGAAGGTACTTGGTGAGAGCAAAGCACAGGCATAGGAAGGGGTCAGCTGTTTGATGTACGTTGTGCTGTGTGTCCTCACAGTCGTCCTTGGGAACCCACCTCTACTCCCTGCATGTCCGGACGCCCCTCCTCTCGTGCTCCAGGATCCTGTGACTCTGTCTTTGGTTGCCACTCCTCAGCCTGCTTTCCAGATTCAACTTAGGTGAAATCTCCTGCTTGTCAATGACTCGCTTTGCTTCCTGTTCTCTGGCAGCTTATACCTGTGTGAGTGTGTTGTGAACATTTTAGTTGGGCCTGGAAGTACACAGAAGACACGTTTATGCATGTGATCTGTCCATCTTTTTTTTGTTTTTTAAGATTTATTTATTTGCGAGAGGGAGAGAAAGAATGTGGTGCGGGGTGGGGAGACGGACAAGGGGAGAGGGAGAGAGAGTTCTCACGCAGGCTCTGTGCTGAGCACAGAGCCCAACACAGGGCTCGGTCCCACAATACTGAGATCATGACCTGAGCCAAAATCAAGAGTCGGACGCCTAACCGACTGAGCCACCCAGTCCATCTTTTTGACCTGGAGTCCTTTCTCCATTCCTATGACACTACCCCTTGTTTTTTTCACTTCCTGACTATCCTTCTGCATTATTTTGGGGTCTCTCTTTCTCCAGGCATCACTAAAAGCTTGTTTCCCTCTAGGGCTCTCTGTTCAACTCACTCTTCCCCTCGAGTCTCTTCCTGGGTGACCTCGTCTGCTGGCACCACTTCTCTGCTAATGACTCCAAAACCCTCACGTCCCGCCCTACAACATGGTCATGCTTGCGATTCTTTACCATCCACTGCCCACTAGATATATCATCACCCAGATTCCCAAGTCCTTGGTACCTACTTTTCAACCTGTTCGAAATTCAACGTATCCTCTTCCTTCTCTAGAACTGCTCTTTCTCCTTTTCTGGATTGTTGGCAATGTTGTCCCCTGACCATGAGCCACACTAGACACAGCGGAGTAACCCTCCACCCTTCCCTTCCCCTCATCCCCAGAGCTAATCAGTTATTTAGACCTTCCCATTTTCTACCCTAAATATTTCTCAGTCCTGTCCCCCAGTCTCCCATGGGGGGAGACTCCCATCCTCTGGAATAAAAGGTCAGAAAGGCCATCTCCCCTCCACTGTGAGGAACTAGATCTGGATCCCACATCTTATGAGGGGCAGCCTCATCCTGACCAAACTGTGCCGTCAAGTTTCTAAATCTGCTGGCAAAAGAACAGGGCCTCTGAGCTGTGTTTCAGAGCACAATGCATATGGTTTTACAGGGACGGTGCAGGCCAGAGAAATAAATCCAAGGTGCCCATCTTCGAATCCTTCTGTGTCACTGAAGAGCCTGCCATTTATGACAGTTGGCCTTGGCCAGCACTCACGTGCTATTTCCTGGGGAAAAAAAGCTGATTCCCGACACTGGAAAAGCTCCTGGGAAACTTGAACACGGGTACTAATGAAACGTCAAAGCCACGTCTGATCTTAGCATCCTGCCCCTGCATGCTACCCCAAGCTCCTTTTTATAAACGATACCATTTTTGTCTCACAACAGCCCAGTAAGAGAGGCTTAGCAAGGTGAAGGTCGCCTGATTAGTAAGTGCGGGGCTGACACTCAAAACCAACTCCACTCGTCTTCTAATCCTGTGCTCCTTTGACTGTTCAGCAGCTTCCGTGTCAGGAGTGGGGATTCTTGAAAGGTAAGGGCTTGACCACCTAATTAAGGGACCCCTGCTCCGTGGCAGGCCTGAAACACACAGATCGCTGTAAACTTGCAGTCTTTGCTTTGCCTCTGAATGTTCTGGAAGGAGAATAAACGCTCCACCTACAGAGTAACCCTGCAGCGCACACATTCACAGAGAGCTTACCGTGTGCCAGGCCTCCTTTTAAGTCTTGACTCTGTTAATCCGCGTGACAGCCTCTGAGGAAGGTTCCATTATCTTCATGTTATAGGTGAGAAAATCAGGGTGCAGAATGGTTGCCAATTTCCCACAGCCGGAGGCTGGATTTGAACCCAGCGATGGGACTCGCTATGCCTGCTCCCCAGCTCCTGAGCCCTTTCCTGTTCTCCTTCCCTGGGTTTCTGAAGCCCTCGTGGTCCCTTCTCTCCCCGAGCCTGTGATATCTACTCCATTTGACTTTTCTCCAGGACTGTCCAAGCCCCTGCCATCACAGGCAGCTGATTCTCCCAGGGACATGAGAGGTCGATACTCTGTGCTGGCTGGGTCAGCCCTGCTAGCTGTCCCGTATCTGTTTCAGATCCGGAGCCGGGTTGACGTCATCAGACACATGATGAAGAATGGTCTTTGCTGGGATGACTTGTATATAGGATTCCAAACCTGGCTGCAGCAGGATCCTGACATATACCAAAATCTGTAAGTCTGAAAATGCCTGCCACATGCAAGACCACTGCAGAGGAGGTCATGGGTGTATATAAGCAGAGTCAGGGCCTGACTATGCCCCCAGATTCTGATGGATATGTGAGATTCCACCATTAGAGCTTCATTCCTTTGTTAACCTGTGAAAAGCAAATCTTAGGAAAGTAGGAAAGTAATATTTTAAAGAGTCATAATTTTACATTCATACAAATGTGTTTCAGTCCCTTCTGGAAGTACTTTTTGGTAAAGGAGATGAAGGGACATTATTAGAGGGAAGGTGTGTATTTGGCAAGATGAGAATGAGGGGTGGTGTTATGTGACAAGGACATGGTCATTGAAGACAGTCCTTTCCTATGTCACATTTTAGCCTGTGCCCAGCCCCTTGTGAATTTAGTGGACTGGTTGGTTAAGGGGAATGACCCACTGAGTTTCTTCCTGCCTCCAATTCAAAACCATATAAGTGTCTCATTACAAAACTGTGTACATCTTTAAGATTATATCTGGAACATTTGAGCTGAAATGTCAGAAAGGCCAATTTGCCATTTTTATATTTGCAAAAGATCACCAAGAGGGAGAATCATTTCTTATCTTTACTACTGACCCTCTGAAAAATGCAGGAATTTAATAGTAAATAAGCAGAACTTACCATCTGGCTCTGCCTTGGCTTGCAAACACAGGCATGTCTTAAAATTTCCTTCTTTCTTTCTTTTACTTATTTCCTTTTGAATGTTTTCAAAAAATTTACATTTAGAAAATGCAAAGAATGTTGAAACTTGTAAAATAAAAAGTAAATAATCTACCCCACCCTTCCCACAAAACCCTGTTTCCTGCCTTTCCTCCACCCACTCTCCAGGGCAAACTCTTAATAACTCTCGATAAGCTCAATGGATAGCATCCCAGGCCAGTTTCTGAGTGTATCAACATTCATCTAAATAGAGTTGTTCTCAATAAAATGTCCCATATAGTTGGAGGGAAAAGTTTGTTATTGTTTTGTTGTTGTTTTAATGTTCTCCTAGTACATATGCTCTGTAACATTTTTTTTTTTACTCATCAGTGTATCTTTGGTATCCCTTGTGTTGAGACACACAGATCAGCCTCAGAAAAAAGTTTTTAAGGTTTTATTTCTAAGTAATCTCTATACCCAACGTGGGGTTTGAACTCATGACTGCAAGATCAAGAGTCACAGACTCCATCAGTTGAGCCAGTCAGGAGCCTCAAACCTCAAACTTTGTAATGGTTGTAAAGCATTTTAACTTTTGTTCATTTTCAACAGAACATATACCTGACTTCTTCTTCTGGAAAAAGAATGAAGCAGCTTTTGGGGAGATTTGAGAGGTTATTTTTCCTAAGAAAATAGTTTCCTCTTGGAAGCTTCTAGAATATTGATGCTAAAGACTATTTTGTTCTATTGTTTTGATAATGCAGGTCGTAAATGTAAGAGTATCCCCTAATGAATCTTGAGAAACAGTCACAGCCTAGTTTATCTTTGTCTCTCTTCAAATGGGATTTATGAGTTTATTTACTATTTTTCTGGTTATAAAAATAATATATCTCTACTACAGAAGATTTGAGAAAAGGTATTTAAAAAATTTTTTAAAAGTTAAATTCAAAAAAAATTCCAAGAAAAGAGTTAAAACCACAAATAAACCCACCACCCCAAGAAAGCCGTTTAGATCTTGGTGTCTGGTTAATCTTTCCTTTTCGTCTGCAAGCGCGTCCACACGCACTTTTTGTAAAAATAGAATCATATCATACAGACTTTTGTACCTGCCTGTTTACTGAACCATCTGTGATCTACCCATAAGCCATTTCTAACTTTTCACTATTTGAAACAGTGATTCGGCAAATTAACACGTAGGTGCGTCTTGCACACTCTCATAGTGATTTCCTCGGGACGCGTCCTGAGGGGTGGAGTGGCGGCATCCGGTGCGCTCTGCCTGGTCGTTCCAGCAAGCCAGTGTCCTCCCCAGGTACACACAGGAGAGGACTCACTCACCTGTACCCTTACTAGTGCCAGGGTCGAATGCTTTTGTGTACAGAATATAACTCTCTATTTTCACATAGGAGAATTCCTTAAAGCAAGGCCCGTCATGGTAAAATAAAAATAAGGCACAGTTGTCCTGTTGGAAGGGACTGCATTCAACACACTGAAAATGCTAGTCTACACGAAGAGCTGAAACAGTATGGAGCACACGCGATTTTATTCATGGTAGGCAATAAGGAAGGAAGGAACTGTGAATTTCTGTCTCCCACTGTCAGTATGACTTGCCTCTTAAACTGGGCATCAGTGTCCTTACCAGTAAAATTAAGGATCAAAGTAGAACATTTTTTTCAGTTGTGAAGTTCTTTGTTCTATACTTCAGTTTTTTGTTCTGTTCTCCAGGCTAGCACAAAGCATTGGGCTAGATCTTCTAAATTACGATTATAAGCTAGAGGGGATGCTAAGGGAATTCACATATAACTGGATTATAAGGTAGACTATATTTGTGTTACAAACACTGAGGGGAGAGAGATTACATCTGACCTTTTGAAATGACCAGGAAGAGCATTCTGGAAAAGGTAGTCTTTGGGTGGGGAGGGGAGGTGGTGTTCGGAGAGTGGCTCAGAGTTTGGGTTAAGTTCTTCGTAAAGCTGAAATGGAGGGGAGAGGTGGTAGAAAGAATATTCCAGACAGCAAGAGTGGGTGAAGTCAAAAGGAAAAAAAATGCAAGGTGGATTAGAGCCTTGGCAAGTCCTCCCAGGACTACAGAGAAGTGAGGGAGGCAGAGAAGAGGCATGAGCCGTGCTGGGAGAGTAGAGTCAGGGGGGCTCAGTGGAGATGCCGAGCATGGTCACTGGTTAGGAAAGCCAGGAAGCACGGAAGGATGGAGAAAGCACAGAGGTCAAGGTCTTGGAGCTGGAGCAGTTCCGAGAGATGGTCCGAGGTGCTTCTGTGTAAGCGGGTGGATGAACTGGAGCAGAGATGAAGGTAAGTCAGGAGGTCAGCGTGTGCATTTTGCACTTGCTGCGTCGGGGAAGCAATAAAGTATGGTGGTCAGCACCTCAGACTTGGAATCTGACTTCTCCAGTTAAAATCTTGGCTCTGTCACCTACCGTGTGACCTTGGGCAAATTAGTGAGCCTCCTGTGTGTCAGGTTTGCATCGGTAAAGTGGATCTAATAATAACACCTACCTCACAGGGCTGGGTCACGCGTCAGGCACTTCTGAAAGAATGAGTAGCACATGGTAAGTGAGGAGTAAACACGGACTGTCTCCACCTGATGAAATCAACAGGAGCGTCCTGTGACCTACAGTCAGTCACTTGGCGAATCCGGCAAAAGTTGGGAGAAGAGTCATAGTCCAGCTCACATTCCAGTTTCAGATTCCCACTGACCTTGAAGCTTCAAAGGCTATGTAACTCCAACTGATGAATAAGATTAAAAATTTGTCCCAGAGGCGCCTGGGTGGCTCAGTCGTTAAGCGTCCGACTGTAGATTTCAGCTCAGGTCATGATCTCAGGGTTGTGATATTGAGCCCTGCATGGGGCTCTGTGCTCAGTGTGGAGCCTGAGAAAGAGTCTCTCCCCTTCGCCTTCTGCCCCTCCCCCACTTGCGCGCATGCTCTAAAATAAATCTTTTTTTTTTTCTAAAATCTTTTAAAAAATTTGTCCCAATGCTGTAAAAAATGAAAGTATTAAAGTGAGATTTCTACTTAATATCTTTAATTCACAGAGATGCCAAACAAACAAAATTCAAGAATTTACTGATGCTACATCTTGAACACAGGAGGCTTATACCAAAGAGACTAAAAATGGGTAATTACATGTTGCACTTGTGAGATGTTCACATATCTTATGTTTGTGGGTCGCTACATAGCCAGATAATTTATGTTTTACTTATTCCATATCTAATTCTCTGGAAAAGAACCGATGACCATGCAGGAACAGATCGTCTATGGGAAACAAAGCGTAACGAAAGGAGATTGAATCCAAGCATTGAAGAAATAGAATGAGAGGAGACACAATTCTCTAGGGGACAACGAGGAAACCAGAAAGGGGTGGGGGAGCAAAAGTTGGGTTAGAAAAAGAGAAGAAAGAAGAGAAATAGATAAATGAATGACCATAAGGAAACAGGAAGGAGGAAAAACTTAAAATAGAATTGTAAAAGGAGAATGTACTAATAGACATTTTGTTCCTTAATAGATTGATTCCCCAAATAGGGTTCATTAAGAGAATCAGGTAAGAGGGCTCATGAGCTGTTTTTAGTTTTTCAGAAAGCTTTGTTGAAATCATACATTTGTCAAAACAAGGCTGCAGAAGCTTCCCTCAATGGTAAAATTTCACTGGGACTGAAATGATACTGATTCAGGGACAAAATTAGTCATTTCATGCTTATAAATTCTAATAAATGGAAAGTTCTTTGATTAATAAAAAATATGAATACTAACTAGTAAGAAAATAAGTTTTGTAGACAAAAATCTTTTAAAATCGATAGAAAAATCAATAATAAAAATCCATACCTTGAAAAAATTGGGAAATCCTCTTCTGAACATGTGAAAACATTGTTTCAGTGGTGAAGATAGGCAACTAATTTATCTGTTTCTGCTACTGACTGTAGTTTTTGATGATATTTGCAGGATTAAGGCACAGCCATGCAAATTTATCCCTAGAAAATGTGATTGTTCACAAGGTTTCTATTTTAACATGTTGATGTTTCTAATACAACACACACGCACACACACACACCTCTCTCATTGATTGAACATCAGAATTGCTTTTCTGATTATACATACTACCTCTTTAATTCTGAAGATACGAGAATCCAGGGGTGGAATTAATCTCCCTAAATACCTAAATTCACACTCGGTAACGGAAATGTTGATATGTTTTTCTTTGAGATTAATACCATTGATGTTCCATTACCCTGGCTCACCTCACACATTATACAGAAATGCTTGTAATTCAGGAATCCTATTTTGTCATTTACACTATATAATAAATTATTCAATTATTACTGAAAAATAAATGTAATATATATCAATAGAATGCATGTTAAAATGTATATGATGAGCAAATAAAGATTATTTTAAAATGTAGATATGTTTTCTTGCCACCAAGCCTATCTTTATTTTCATGCCGACTTTCCAGCTATGTCCTTTGGATACCCTCACTCCAGTAATTCTTTGATATCACCAAGACCTCCGGTCCATCGACCCTGCGTGTCCTCACTTTGCTTCTCACTCAGATTAGATGGTTCTTTTCTGCCTGCATCCACATCACCCTTCTCTTTCTTGTTCTACCCCACATCACCTGCCCTCTTTCCCTCTCAAATCTCATTTCCATGATGTAAGCCAAACACTATGAAGTTATCCTCTGCACCTTGCCCTGGAATCCACTGCATCTGTAAATCGTGTTACTTCTTCCTTACTAATTTGGATGCTTTTCTTTCTTTCTGTTGTCTGATTGCTGTGGCGAGGACTTCCAGTACTGTGCTGAATAAAATTGGTGAGAGTGGACATCCTTGTCCTGTTCCTGATCTTCGGGAAAAAGCTCTCGGTCTTTCACCATCGAGTATGAGGTTGGCTGTGGATTTTTCATATATAGCCTTTATTAGGTTGAGATATGTTCCCTTTAAACGTACTTTGTGGAGGGCTTTTATCATGAGTGGATATGGTACTTCGTCAAATGCTTTTTCTGCATCTATTGAAATGATCATATGGTTTTTATCCTTTCTCTTATTGATGTGATATATCAAATTGACTGATTTGCTTACATTGAACCACTCCTGCATCCCAGGAATAAATCCCACTTGATCGTGATGAATAATCTTTTTAATGTATTGTTGGATTTGGCTTGCTCATATTTTGTTGAGGATTTTCACATTTGTGTTTATCAGAAATATTGGCCTGCAGTTCTCTTTTTTTGTAGGTGTCTTTATCTGGTTTTGGTATCAGGGTAATTCTGGCCTCATGGAATGAATTTAGAAGTTTCCTTCCACTTCTATTTTTTGAAATAGGGTGAAAATAGGTATTAACTCTTATTTAAATGTTTGGTGGAATTCACCTCTGAAGCCGCCTGGTCTTGGACTTTTGTTTGTTGGGAGTTTTGATTACTGACTCAATTTCATTGCTGGTAATCAATCTGTTCAAATTTTCTGTTTCTTCCTGATTCAGTTTTGGGAGGTTATATGTTTCTAGGAACTTATCCTTTTCTTCTAGGTGGTCCGATATTTTGGCATATAATTTTTGATATTATTCCTTTACAATCCTTTCTTTCTGTAGTTTTGGTTCCTCCTCTTGCATTTATGATTTTGACTCCTCTTTTTTTTTTTAAAGATTTTATTTATTTGACAGAGAGAGACAGCGAGAGAGGGAACACAAGCAGGAGGAGTGGGAGAGGGAGAAGCAGGCTTCCAGCTGAGCAGGGAGCCTGATGTGGGGCTCGATCCCAGGACTCTGGGATCATGACCAGAGCCCAAGGCAGACACTTAATGACTGAGCCACCCAGGCGCCCCTTGACTCCTCTATCTTATTTTGATGAATTTGTTGATCTTTTCAAAGAATCAGCTCCTGGTTTCATTGATCTGTTCTACTGGTTTTGTTTCTATATCATTTATTTCTGCTCTTTATTATTTCCTTCTTTCTACTGGTTTTGGGTTTTGTTTGTTCTTCTTTTGCTAGTTCCTTTAGGCCTAAGGTTAGGTTGTTTAATTGAGATTTTTCTTACTTCTTGAGGTAGGCCTGTTTTGCTATAAACTTCCCTCTAGAGCCGCTTTTGCTGCATCCCAAAGATTTTGGGCTGTTTTCATTTTCATTTGTTTCCATGTATTTTTTTTTACTTCCTCTTTGATTTCTTAATTGACCCATTCATTGTTTAGTAGCATGTTATTTAACCTCCATGTATTTGTCTTTCCAGATTTTTTTTGTGGTTGATTTATAGTTTCATAGCACTGTGGTTGGAAAAGATGCATGGTATGACTTGGATCTTTTTGAGTATGTTGAGACTTGTTTTGTAGCCTAACATGTGATCTGTCCTAGAGAATGTTCCACATACGCTTGAAAAGAATATATATTCTGTTGTTTTAGGATGGAATGCTCTGAATGTATCTGTCAGATCCATCTGGTCCAATGTGTCATTCAGAGCCCCAGTTTCCTTGTTGATATTCTGTTTGGATGATCTATCCATTGATGTAAGTGGGGTGTTAAAGTCCCCTACTGTGATTGTATTACTATTTATTACTTCCTTTATGCTTGTTATTAGCTGCTTTCTGTATTTGGGTGCTCCCATGTTGGGTGCATAAATATTTACAATTGCTATATCTTCTTGTTGGATTGTTCCCTTTAGGATTATGTAGTGACCTTCTTTGTCTCCTGTCACAGTCTTTGTTTTAAA
>NW_028030628.1:0-577 GCF_054177405.1 Leptonychotes weddellii
AAACAACCTAGGTCTCCATCAGTGATGAATGGATAAAAAGGATGTGGTATCTCTCTCTCTCTCTCACCAAACTATTATTCAGCCATAAAAAAGAAGAGAATCCTGCCATTTGTGATAATGTAGATAGACCGTGAGCTCATTATTCTAAGGGAGATAAATCAGACAGAGGAAGGCAAATACAGTATCATCTCACTTTTACATGAAATCTAGAAAACCTGAGCTCACAGAAACAGAGTAGCTTGGTGGTTGCCGGGGATGGTGGGTGGAGAAATGGGTGAAGATGGTCAAAGAGTACAAACTTCCAGTTATAAGTTCTGGGGAATGTAATATACCACACAGGTCTATAGTTAGCAATACTGTGTTGGGTACTTGAAATTTAAAAGTTCTCACCACATATACACCCAGTTGTAACTATTTGAGATGATGGATGTGTTAACTTGTGGTAATCATTTCACTATATATACACAAACATATGACGTCTTTACATTGTATACCTTAAACTTATACAATGTTATATATAAATTATATCCCAATAACTCTGGGAAAAATAATCTTGAGCCAATGAAAACAAATAAAA
>NW_028030629.1:0-577 GCF_054177405.1 Leptonychotes weddellii
CAAAGAAGAAGACAACCCTTGCCCCGACATACGCAGACCACGCACTGAGGGTTCTGGAGGTCCGATGGACATCTATGTGGGGTACAATGGGGCACCGGGCACAGAGTCATCAAACACCCGAGGAGACGGGCACGGAGGAAAGGGTGTTGAAGCTGGTGCGGAAGGAAGAGTGCAAGGTCGTGCAAGTGAGTTACGGAGCCCAGTGGCTCAGGTTCATCTGAGGAGCTGTGCAGGACGCCTCTGGGTGACCGACTGGACATTGAGAGAGAGAAGTCCTGCAGGGTCAGCTGAAGCCCCCGGCGGAAGGAGTTCAGTAAGCCAGGAAAAGGGACTTTGGTCCTGGAAAGGGGGGCCTCTGGCAAGGTTTTTAGCAGATGAGGAACACTCCAAGGTCTGAGCTTTAGATAGAGCACTCTGGAAGCGGGTGAGGGACGAGCTGCACGCTGGGGGAAAGTGGGAGGCGGGAGAGTCCGCGGGGGTGGATCACAGCGTGTCCACCTGGGACGTCAGGTGGCAAACCCGGAGACTCTAACATTGAAGGGGAGGCAGAGAAAGTAAGAGGAGTCAACGAAGAAGG
>NW_028030630.1:0-577 GCF_054177405.1 Leptonychotes weddellii
GGATTAACATAAGAATAAAAAAAATGTTTATTCACAAAAAAAAAAAGAAATGTCTTTGCTTTTTCTAGTTCCTGTATTCTAATTCTTTTGAATGTAATGCATGATTACTGCAGCAGACTGAATGTGTCCCCTCAAAATTCATCTGTTGAAACTATAATTCCATGTGATGTTAGGAAGTGGGGGCCTCTGGGAGGTAATTAGGTCATGTGGGTGGAGCCCCCACGTATGGGAGCAGGGCCCTTATAAAAAAGGCCCCTGAGAACTCTCTTGTCTCTTCTGCCATGTGAGGATACAACTAGAAGGCAGTGGCTTGCTACCTGGAAAAGGGCTGGCACCCTGATCTCAGACTTCCAGCTTCCAGAACCGTGAGAAACCTATATTTCTGTTTTATGTAAGCCACCCAGTCTGTGATAACTTGTTGTAACAGACTGAACTGACAGAACAGTCACTTCATTAAAGACTCTTGAATAAGTATCATGCCCACGACACCTGGGTCTCTCTCTCCATCATCCCTGACCGTGTACATGGCATGGTGTTTCCGGACCATCTAAGTGCATGTAGGTTATGGAATGTGTTT
>NW_028030631.1:0-577 GCF_054177405.1 Leptonychotes weddellii
CAAAGAAGAAGACAACCCTTGCCCCGACATACGCAGACCACGCACTGAGGGTTCTGGAGGTCCGATGGACATCTATGTGGGGTACAATGGGGCACCGGGCACAGAGTCATCAAACACCCGAGGAGACGGGCACGGAGGAAAGGGTGTTGAAGCTGGTGCGGAAGGAAGAGTGCAAGGTCGTGCGAGTGAGTTATGGAGCCCAGTGGCTCAGGTTCATCTGAGGAGCTGTGCAGGACGCCTCTGGGTGACTGACTGGACATTGAGAGAGGGAAGTCCTGCAGGGTCAGCTGAAGCCCCCGGCGGAAGGAGTTCAGTAAGCCAGGAAAAGGGACTTTGGTCCTGGAAAGGGGGGCCTCTGGCAGGGTTTTTAGCAGATGAGGAACACTCCAAGGTCTGAGCTTTAGATAGAGCACTCTGGAAGCGGGTGAGGGACAAGCTGCATGCTGGGGGAAAGTGGGAGGCGGGAGAGTCCGCGGGGGTGGATCACAGCGTGTCCACCTGGGACGTCAGGTGGCAAACCCGGAGACTCTAACATTGAAGGGGAGGCAGAGAAAGTAAGAGGAGTCAACGAAGAAGG
>NW_028030632.1:0-577 GCF_054177405.1 Leptonychotes weddellii
CCTTTGTTTTGTACAATTAGAAAAGAGATTATATACTGCCTAGTGCTCTTCAAATTATAAACCAGCATCTTAGTCCCTTTCATAATATTAAAATGAAAACATCACAGTTCTTTTAAAGGAAGTATTGGGGCAGATTTTCATGTCAAAATGCTTGAGAGTCACTAAGAGATAGATAGATGATAGCCAGAAAATAATCTTACCATGTGTTTCAATATGTATATGGGTATATCAGTATCAATATGTTTTGTATCAATATGCATATTATAAATTAAAATTTATAATACACATACTGAAAGAAGTTACATATAGAGAGAAAACTCTACTGTATATAGTTCTCTGATTCTAAGGAGACTTTAGTTTTTGTTTTAAAAATGAGCACATTTTTAGTTTATTTGATTATAAATAATTATACTTTATGACTAGTCATGCACATTATTCTAGAATAAGCACCAATTCACTTAATTAAACCATAGGTAACTTTTTTCCTGCTGGCTTTTAGTCCTTTTTCACTGTGTCTGTCCACATTTTATATTAGAACGTTTTGCAAATATGATTATAACCTAGAATGTCCAGCGCA
>NW_028030633.1:0-577 GCF_054177405.1 Leptonychotes weddellii
TTTTTTTTTTTTTTAAAGATTTTATTTATTTATTTGAGAGAGAGAGAATGAGAGAGAACACATGAGAGGGGATAGGGTCAGAGGGAGAAGCAGACTCCCTGCCGAGCAGGGAGCCCGATGCGGGACTCGATCCAGGGACTCCAGGATCATGACCTGAGCCGAAGGCAGTCGCTCAACCAACTGAGCCACCTAGGCGCCCCTGTTTTTCAACTTTTAAGTTAGAGTTGTAAATGAATCATGCAACTACCACCATATTGCAAAGTCTAACTATGACTATATATTTACCATTATCAGTGAGATTGACACTATCTTTTCATGTTTTATTTGATGATAATTAGCATGCTTTTAGTTCCATTCAAAGAACTCCCTTTAGCATTTCTTGTAAGGCAGGCCTTGGTGGTAATAAGTTCTGTCAGCTTTTCTTCTTTTTTTTTTTTTTTTTTTTTCTTTCAATTTTTTTTTTTTATTCTTATGTTAATCCCCATACATTACATCATTAGTTCTAGATGAAGTGTTCCATGATTCATTGTTCGTGCACAACACCCAGTGCTCCATGCAGAACGTGCCCTCCTCAATA
>NW_028030634.1:0-577 GCF_054177405.1 Leptonychotes weddellii
CGAGGCTCGATCCCAGGACCCCGGGATCACAACCTGAGCTGAAAGCAGATGCTAACCGACTGAGCCCCCCAGGTGCCTCCAGTTTTTTTCTTTGAGTATAGCTGATGCATATTACCAGACCTTGGTTTCTAAATATTGTTCTCAAAAAAAAAACCAACCTAAACCAAAAGACCCAACAACTAAAACAAAGAAACAAACAAAAACCAAACCAGGGCTCCTTGAAGAAATGGCTAGTTCTAGGGATGGAGCAAGGAAAAAAAAAATCAAGAGGCGCCTGGAGCATCTTGTAGGGTTGTAAAGTAAGGAAGTGCTCAAAAGACAGAAGGGTGGGGAGGGGCGGGTGTCAAAGGGTCACAGGAACCAACCTTAAAGAGCTCGCAATGGCCAAAGCCAGAACGATTGGAAGGACACAGTAAATAAGGTAGTATTAGATTATAACTCAAAGCCTAAAATAAACATCCATGAGTGCATGAATACAAATAAATGATAGAATAAATAAGGGTCAACGGACATACTTAGGGAAGAATTACAAATAATATATGTAAATACTCTCCCTCCAAGATGGGGGCCTTAATCC
>NW_028030635.1:0-577 GCF_054177405.1 Leptonychotes weddellii
AATTACGCAAGGGAAGCCGAGGGTTGCTAAGTTACAGTGGAGGGCCTGGGGGTCTGCGTTTCCGCAGCCATCCGCATCTGCTCTGCCCTTGAGTGATAAAAACTCCTTGCTCTGACGTCTGCCCTTCTCTGTCACTGACTGTACTGCCGAGTCTGAATAAGACCCCTGGAGTCAGGGCGCCTGGGTGGCTCAGTTGGTTAAGCGACTGCCTTCAGCTCAGGTCATGATCCTGGAGTCCCTGGATCGAGTCCCGCATCAGGCTCCCTGCTCGGCAGGGAGTCTGCTTCTCCCTCTGACCCTCCCCCCTCTCATGCTCTCTGTCTCTCATTCTCTCTGTCTCAAATAAATAAATAAAATCTTTAAAAAAAAAAAAAAAAGAGACCCCTGGAGTCAGACATGGGTTTGTATCCTGGGGCCTCCCCTTGAGCTGTAAGGCCGAGAGCAGTCTTCTTAATCTCACTAAACTGTGGGTTTTTTCATATTAAAAGAAAACGGAGCTAATCCTAGTACCTACATCGGAGGGCTTTTGTGAGGCTTAAGGGAAAAGGGGCGGGAAAGGGGCTTAGTCAGGATGGTG
>NW_028030636.1:0-577 GCF_054177405.1 Leptonychotes weddellii
TCATTCATTTATTCATTCATTTGACCATGAATATTCACCGTGTTAATATACAGTATTGCATAAAACAGAAGTGACTCCTATAGGAAAGAGAAAAAGAGAGAGAAGAATAGGGGGTAAGAGTGGGGCGAGGGGGAGAGAGAGAGAAGGAAAAAAGGAGGTTGGAGGGGGAGAGAGAGAGAGAAAGGGAGAAATGGAGAGATAGAGAGAGGGAGGTAGTGAGGAAGAGAAAGAAGAAGGAGAGAGAGGGAGGGTGGGAGAGAGAAATTGAGAGAGATTGCCTACACACCTTGGTTAGAGGACCTAGTTCCCATTTTGCCTAAAGTGTGGCTGTTTACCAATATATATTTTCTTAATCTTTTTTTTTTATTTCATAGATTTCTTTTTTTTTTTAATTCTTATGTTAATCCCCATACATTACATCATTAGTTCTAGATGAAGTGTTCCATGATTCATTGTTCGTGCACAACACCCAGTGCTCCATGCAGAACGTGCCCTCCTCAATACCCACCACCAGGCCAACCCATCCTCCCACCCCCCTCCCCTCTAGAACCCTCAGTTTGTTTTTCAGAGTCCATCG
>NW_028030637.1:0-577 GCF_054177405.1 Leptonychotes weddellii
CTTTTGAAAGTCTTTGACCAACTGTCAGGTCAGACTGAGACCAAGGTTGAAAATACCTTGAGGGACTTGGCCTGTTATAAAGGGGATTTAAATATAAGAATTCATTGAGTTTTGTGGGTTCCTGGCTGAGCTGAGGAGCAGGTGGGTCAGAAAGAGGGAGAGGTAAAGGAAATTGAGAAGCATAAGATGGAGGAGAAGAAGAGTAAACTAAAGCCACTAAGTTCAAATTGTCATTTGTGGTGATCTAAAGTGAAATAGTTTTAAACATTTTGATTCCCTTAACTAAAGAATTTTATAAGGAAGCAATTTGTGTATCTGAATTTCTTTTGGAAGCTATCTCATTCCAATAAAAAAAAAATGCAGGCCAATAAAAGGGATTTTACTTCCATTCTGTTCTAAAGAGCTTCTCATGAATAATTTTATTCTTATCAAAAGTTGACCAAACTAGCACTGTAATGTTAAATTTTCCTTGATGTATTTAAGCTCTTTAGAAGGATAGTCACTGGAATTTGAATTATGGTATAAATTTATGTAAGAGGCAGGGGTCCAGTACAAAGAAGCCATTGACTTTTTTTTT
>NW_028030638.1:0-10370 GCF_054177405.1 Leptonychotes weddellii
GTTGAGCGTCTCGTCTGCCTTCAGCTCAGGTCATGATCCCAGGGTCCTGGGATCGAGCCCCACATCGGGCTCCCTGCTCAGCGGGAAGCCTGCTTCTCCCTCTCCCACTCCCCCTGCCTGTGTTCCCTCTCTTGCTGTCTCTCTCTCTCTCTGACAAATAAATAAAAGCTTAAAAAAAATAAAATAAAGATTTTAAAAAATTTAAATAAATAAATAAAACAATTCAGCTGGTATGTGCCTTTCTCCCCCTACCTTCTGTCTAGATGTGAGTCTAGAGAAGGATCAGCCATCCCACAGTACAAGGCAACAGGCACACTTGAAGATGTCTAAACAGAAAGACAAAAGGAACCTGACTTCCTGATGTCATGAAGCTGCCGTATCAGCCCTAGGCTGCCTACATCTGGTTTTTGTTACTTGAGAAAAATAAAACTCCTAATTTGTTTGGATTGTTATTTTTGGATCTCTACTATTCACAGTAAATACAATTCCTAACTCCTAGGCCCATTATTGTTTATTCCCTACAGCACAACCAGAGAGACCTTTAAAAGTATGAGTCAGATCATCTTACTGGCTTCCCATCACACTTAAAATAAATTCAGGTTCCTTAACAGGTCAACTAGGCCTTCTTTGATATGGCCCTTCTATTTCTCCCAACTCATCTCCTACCAAATCCCCATACCACCCTTCCACCCACGACTTACACACTCAAGCTCCAGCCACACTGTTCCTTGAACAAGCCAAACTTGTTTCTATTCAGGGTCTTTGCATTCGCTGCTCCTTTGCCTGGAATCCTCTTTCCTCATACCTTTATTTGGCTTGCTACCTTACTTCTTCCAGGTAGCAACTCAAACATTGCCTTCTCTGAGAGACCTTCCTGATTACTGTATCTAAAACAGTCTTTTTCTGTCTCTTTTTAAATTGAATTCCTCTCCATTCCCCTGTAACTCTTCTGATCCTACCTTATTAATATATAGTAAGTATTTGTTTGCTAATTATTTACTATCTTCTGCACTAGAATGGAATCTCCCTGGGCAAAGACCTTCGGTGTCTTCTTCAACACCATATCCTCAATGCCTGGCACACAGTAGGGACACAAAAAATATCTGATGTATAAATCAATATACATAATGATCTCATTTATACTGAAAAAGACTAAAGCATATGTGTATGTGTGTGTGTAAGTATATAAAGGACCTAAGATAAACACTAAACTGCCGATACTAGTTAACTATGGTGAAGAGAATGAGAAATAAGGAAAAGAGGAACTTTCACATTTTGCTCTACATATTCCTGCCTTGCTTTTCTTATTAAGAAAACAAAATTACCTATGATATATGGCAAGAAGAAAACTTTAAACATATTCAGAAATATAAATCCACAGAATCATACAATTTAGAAACTCATAGTAACCTAATAAGTGTAACACTACCCGCAGGTAGGAGGATCTATGATTACTAAGTAAATATCTTTTAAAAGAACTAGAATTAGAAGAATAAAATTCTTATTAACTTTTTATAGCCCTTACAAAAGTTTTTACTCTCTCTTAAACAAAATAAAATATACCATATAAAAAGTATATTACTAGCATGTGTTATGCATCAAAATAGTAATGGTGAGTTGTGTAGAATTTCCACTCACCAACCCTTGCTTCTAGAAACTTTTTTTTTAAGATTTTATTCATTTATTTGACAGAGAGGGAGACAGCACATGAACAAGGGGGAGGGGGCAGAGGAAGAGGGAGAAGCAGGCTCCCTGCTGAGCAGAGCATGGACGACATGGGGCTCGACCCCAGGACCCTGGGATCATGACCTGAGCCAAAGGCACCCAGGTGCCCCGCTTACAGAAACTTTTAAGGATTTTCCTTCCATAAATATTCATCCAGTAATATAGATATTTACTTTGTTTTGTTTTAGAAAATACATACTCTATGAGACACCTTTTCTCTATCAAGGTCTCCATCCAAATGTCTAGTGCCTTTTAATTTTTCTCTACAAGTTTATTGAGGCATATTTTACATGTTATATAATTCATCTACCTCAAATGTATAATTCAGTGACTTTTAGTAAATTTACCAAGTTGTGGAACACACCATAAATCAGGTTTAAAAATCTTCACCACTGCAATTAAATCGCTCATGCCCTTTTATTGTTAACCCCCATTCCCACCCCCTACTTCAACCAACCTTTAGTCTCCTGTCTATCTCCATTATATTTGCCTATTCTGGACATTTCCTATAAATGTAATCATACAATATGTGGTCCCTTGTATCTGATTCTTTTCACTTAGCATCTTTTTGAGGTTCACCCAAGTGGTAGCATGCACCAGTAATTCATTCTATTTTACTGCTGAATATTATTCCACTGTATAGATATGCCATATAGTGCCTTTTGATTTCCTGACTTGAATTTCCATTTTCCAGGTTGTACGATGGATGCCAGCAACTTGGGTACTTGGAGTTGGGGGGAGGGAGCTATATATGTCATTTATTTAACCCAAATAACATAGGTGAATGTTTTTCAAACCCAATCCAGTTTACATAGGGTAAGATTGTCCTAACTTCACTTAACATCATTCTGCCATTTAAAATGCTTTCAAGACCATTTTTCTGTCCCTCCCTCCTAAAAGGAGTAAAAGCACAGTTCCCAAGGTTTCTTTCTCTCTCCCAAAGCTTATAAAAACCTCTACTCTTACTATGCATTCTGTTTTACCTCCTTTTTATACCTCCAATTCCTTGTTTTCTCTTCATCTTGAAGCTGAAAGCTTTAAAATTTCCATATTCTCCAAGTTTGTAAAAAGGTATATCAGAATTAAATATCTGCAGATTCTGGAATTTTATTTAAGAGGAATCTGTGGTTCTTTTGATGTGGTCCCTATAAAGAATTTCTTTCTATGTAGAAAAAAGCTTTGTAAGTGATTCAAAAACCAAAAAAAACTCTTACAATACCAATATAAAAGGAGCATGAGGACCCAAGTTAACATTTGACACTCTCATTTAAAAGAGAAAGTCAAAGAATATACAGTAATTAAACAAAGTTCTCTATTTTCTCTTTAACATGACCTTTTTAAAGACTGATTTTTTCATTCAGTGTAAAATGCCACAATAATGTTACTGTCTCACCTGTTTTATGATGATATCTGACTCAGATTAAGTGGATTACCTTTATAAAATACTAAATATACACATGTAGAATAATTTACGAAGGTGGGTAAGGTATGGTGGTGTAGGACAAGGGCTGGGGAAGGATGATAACAAATCTTGTAACATACTTATTACCAGCCTTTTTGACATCTTAATTCTCTAAGTGATTCACAGACAATAAGCTTGAAAACATCGAAAATAAGATGATGGGGACATAGCTAAAAGCCTTCCCAGTGGTAAATGTTCTCTACCTAGAAAATTATTTTACTTCCCCCCCCCTTACTGTCCTAAGCTACAGTTCGTTTGCAGTACATAACAGAGTAAAAGCAACAAAAGATAACACCAGTTTCATGTAATTAGAGGAACCTTGCAAGGTAAGGAAAAATAATACAAGCTATTATTATTAGAGCTTAAATGTGGGCTTTTAACCAAGATTTAAATACCAAGAATAGGGGCACCTGGGTAGGTCCCTGGGTTAAAAATCCAACTCTTGGTTTCAGCTCAGGTCAGGTCATGATCTCACGGATTGTGGGACTGGAGCCCCACATGGAGCCCTCCCCGCAAACCTTGTGGCAGGCTCTGGGCTCAGCAGGGAGTCTGCTTGAGATTCTCTCCCTCTGCCTCTCCCTACACTGGAGCGCGCTCTCTCTCTCTCTAATAAATTTAAATAAGTAAGTAAGTAAATAAATGCCAAGAACACCCCTCTTGGTGGCCAGTTACTGTGGCAGGTATACGACAGGCCAGGTGAGCTACAGTTTCATCTATGACAGGACAGTTAAAAAGGGGTTCTTAGTTAAGGTTTACTCTACCTCTATTAAAGCTACAGTATAAGGTAGTATGGAGACAGGCTCTGCATTGTAAATTTCAAAAACTCCCACCAAGTATTCTTTAATGTCATCATTTCAATTTACTTTAAGAAAATGAGTGGTGTGATCATGTTTATGCTGTACCTTTCTCAGGCTTTCATATTCCTCACGAAGTTCTCCAGGCTTGCTTAATTTGATTGGTGCTCTGAATATAAACTCTGGAGGAAAGGGAAAAGAAAACACTTTTTAACAGGAGTTTCTAGGAAAGAACCCAAAACCCTATCCTACTGCTATCCCCACATTATAAACCACATAAAAAATTGTGGTCATCTTAATTTGAATATTCATTCACTCATTAACAAATATTTATTAAAGTTCTAAGCACTGGGGAGAAGCAATGAACAAATAAAGCCCTTGCTCTCATGGAGTTTACAGACTTACAGGCAATAAACAAACAAGTGTGTGCATATAATTCGACTGGTAGTACAAAGTGTTACAGAGGAAAATAAATGTAGGATGAAAAAAAGAAGATTATTTTATAAAGAGCGGTCTGAAAGAGGCTCACTGATAAAGTCCCATGTTAAAGGACCTTAAGAAAAAATCCTATTTAAAGCTTAGTTCAATGTTACCAAGTAACATTTTAAATGAGCTACAGTTTTATTCATAACACTGTATTTTCCTCTTTTTCAATATTGCCAGCAGAGTATTTTCTTGCATACAACCTGTAAATATTTTCGGTATATAACCTGATTTTTTATCCTTAAAGCCTTTGTGGTTTTCATTGGCCTATAGAATGAAGTCAAAACTCTTCAACCCATCATTCAAGGCTCTCCAAAGATGGATCACAACTTCATCACAATTTCTTCTTTCTCCAGCATTGGATCTCTTAACCCTATCAAGTTACAATAGATACATGCCATATATTTTTAAACCTTCTGTGCTGTTTTCTCAGCTGACATTGTTTTTTCCCCTTATCTCTACATATTTTTAAATCCGAGATATTCAGGACCACAGAAGGCACACAACCAACACACGTTGGTAATATAAATAGATGATAAAAACCCAGATGAACAATAGGAATAAAAGACAAGTTCTAAATGCGATCAAAAAGGAGGGAGAAAGTACACACTTCTGCCTCCTTAAACGTACATGACACGTCTATATACTTCTTTGTACATGTAGTGATCAAAATATAGTATTAATTTTAAGACTTACTAAGAACTCTATATCCCATTGAGGTTGACAAATATTTGTTGTAGAAAAGTAGGCTCCTTAAAAAGTTGACTTTTATCCTTTTTCAGTTGTCTCAACTATTCTGAAAGACTCTTATTTAGTACACCTGAGAAATGTGGAAGAGACTTAGAAACGGGCTCTAATGCAAAAGCAGGGAACAGTAACTTAAAGGCCTACAAGTACTAGAGAATTGTCAGACTCCTGGTGTGGGAGGCAAACATTCTAGCACCTTCACTCACTTATAAAAAAAAGTCCTGATGACTATTTTAATCATATCCCTTAAGCACATTTCCAATTATAGGCAAATAGTATTTAAAATCTGATACTTTAATAGAGAAGGAGAAGGAGAGAGGAAAAAGAACCCTTAAGGCAGAAAAGTACTTTCAATCCATTTATGGAGAACCTATCACGTGTAAAATACTTCATATATATTTTCTCAGCAAGTCTTCACAGAAATTTTATAAAGTAGGTATTATACCCATTTTACAATAAGGAAAATGAGAGGATAATGACTTGCCTAAGGCCACAAAACTAGTACATGGCAAAACCAAAAACATTAATAGGGATAAAGAGGGAAATTACATAATGATTAGAAAGGCAACCCAAAAAGGAGATATAATAATCATGAACTTGTATGAACATATACCACAGCAAAAACTAATTGAGATTATAACGAGGTATTAAGAAATCCAAAATAATGCAAGACATTTTAACACACCACAATTAAAAACAGATCAGGCAGACCAAAAGGTAGTAAATATGCAGAAAAACTGAACAACAAAATTAACAGATTTGATCCTAATATATTTATATATATGTATGCACCCAATAGAATATATATTCCTTAAAGTAAACAAGGAACAATTAAAAATACACCAGGTCACGAAGAACTTTCAAAGAATTCATTTTATACAGACTTTGCTCTCGGATCCTAGCTGCTATTTTCTAAGCCAAGTTTTCTGGCTACCCAGCTGATTATTCTGGATTACCCAATATTCTTTCTCAATAAATTCTTTTTCTGCTTAAATGTGCCAGAGTAGATTTCTGCTGATTAAAATGAACAGCCCTGGCTGATTCCATCTTTTAGAACAGAACTATAAAACGACCATAAACCAACCTCTAAGAAAAAAAAAAGAGAGAAGACTAATACTAAGAATAAAAAGGAGGACCAAAATACAGATAACAAGGGGAGTTTAAATCTCCAAAGACTATTCAAACAATGCTCTCATGGATGATCTTGCATGTATATCATTTTGCAAGTGATTTCCAGCAAATTGCTGGAATCAGAATTACTGTGTCAAAGAATATATGCATATGTGCTTTTGTAATTTTGGTAGACAATACCAACTCGCCCTTCCTTTTTGTAGCCTATACTGACTTAGGTCCCACCAGCAATGCAAGAGAGTGTCATCTCCTTGTATCTTTTCCAACACAATGAGCGTTGAAACTTTTTAGTTTTGCCAATCTAACAGGTGAAATTCTGTATCTTATATACATATTTTATGAGTGAGATTGAGTACTTTTCATGTTTGAGTAATTTGCGTTTACTTTGAAATGAAACGCCTATGCATTTCCTTTATTCCTTATATTAACATTTTCTTCTTGATTTGTTAAAGCTCTCTATAAGGAAAATTAGCCTTATGTCACATGACTAGCAATACTTTTCCTAGTTTATCATTTGCCTTGACTTTGCTCATAGTGGTTATTTTTAGGTAGTTATACTACTCAAACTCCTTTTTCATGGCTTCCGTATTTTGTATATTTGGAAAGACCTTCCTCAGGCCAAGATATAATAGCAAATATCATAGTTTCTTCTGATATAAAGTATAAGACTCTTCTCCTACCTACTTAAAAAAAATCTAAATATTTTTATTTGGGGAGCAACATAAGGAGCATAATCTTATTCAGGCTTATAAATTTACAAGGGACCAAAAATCTTTTAGTGATGGCCTGGTGGAAATTATGAAAAAAAATTTTTTTAAGATTTATGTATTTGAGAGAGAGAAAGAGAGGGGGAGGGAGGGGCAGGACAGAGGGAGAGAATCTTCAAGCAAACTCCCCACTGAGTGTGGAGCCCGACAAGGGCCTTGATTGTACAACCCGTGGGATCATGACCTGAGCCAAAACCAAGAGTCAGACGCTTAACCAATTGAGCTACCCAGGTGCCCCTATGAAAATTTTAATTACTGTTGGATAATTTGCTTTCTCTAAAATGGTTCCTGCTAACATTTAGAACAAAAATGTCCAAAGAGCTTACCATCTTCATTATATCATGTAAATAATACAAAGTTAAAAGCCTGATCCCCAACTTAGAAGTTTCCAGAGCCTTGGATAAGTCAGTCTTAACTTCCTCTTCTGTAAAATCAGACTAATACCTATCATGACAGGCCATTATGAGCATCAAATGAGTGTATTGACAGTGAATATACTATATACTATTTCAGCCAGTAGAGTGGCATACAATAGAATCTAATAATTATAAAATTGCCTCTGGTGTTGGAGAGATAAAGAAATTGTGGTTTGGTCTGATTTACTTGCAAGTACAACTTACAAGAAACAAAGATAAATGATCCAACTGCTTTGATAGGTATATTAGATGAAAAGTTAAATTCACTTTGGGATACCTATTAAGAAATCTCAAAGTTCATATATATGGCCAAATGGAACTCAGCATAGTGACTGAAATCTTACTATGCCTTGACTTATTTGAGAGTAAATGTAACGTAATTTGAGAGTAAAGGTACCAATTTACATTCAGCGAAATCAGTACTGATATAGATTAGCTTAATCTTGGATTAAGATTAATAATGTTTAAGTCATTAAGAATACAAAATGCTAAATAGTCAAGATCACTTTTTGCCCCAACAGAACTGTGCTACATTAAATGACATTGTGCCCCAAAGTTCAAAAATTATATAGCTAAATATAAAACATGAATTGGTCCAACATGACATTAACTTAAATATTTAATCCTATCTCCTATTTTACTAATGCCCTCCAGAAATGTCAACAAGGCAAAACAAAAAACAAAAAAACAAAAAACATCTTTTTCCTATGGACTTTCAAAAAGAACATATTAGATTCTGATACCTGCTCTGTCAATTAAGTGCCAAGGCTTCTCTTTGCCTTGGCCTCCTCATTGATCAAATGAAGATCAAAATACTGGCCAACCTACCTCCTAGGAATGCAGAAGATCACAATAAGGAGTAGTAATCAATGAAGAATCCCTATAATAAATAAAAACAGCTAACATTTAATAAAAGCACACTACATGCTAAGTGTTATATATACATACATACACACACACATACACGGAGAATGCAGAAAAGAGTTAACATAGCAGGCCTGACTATCTTAAAAGGCCCACTAGCAAGGTTGGCCCTTGGCTGGCTGGTGCCTAGGAACTTGGATTTCAGGAGAGTTCCCACCCTCCCTAACTGATTAGGTACAGATTACTGCACCTAAACTGTTGGTAAAAACAATCCAGTTATGCTGACTACCTTCTTTCCTGCTGGGAGTCTGGAACTGTGGCACATGCTAGGCAGAGGGATCATCAACCCCTAATAAAAGCCCCTTCTAATGAGCTTCCCTAGAGGCAACATTTCACATGTGTTGTCACAACTTATTGCTAGGGGAATAAAGCACTTTTGGTGTGACTCAACTGAAAGAGGACTCTGAAAGCTTACACCTGGTTTCCCCCTGAACTTTGTCCCATGTGCCTTTTCCCTTTGCTGATTTTGATTTGTATCCTTTCGCTATAATAAATCATAGCCATGAGTACAACTATATGCTGTGTCCTATTAGTACTCCTAGTAAATCAGCCTAACTGGGTGGTCTTGAAGCTTTCCTAACACACACACACCATGCACTAAAATTAAAATATCTTTAGATCTCAGTTTCTACCTGAGACACGAAGGCAACTCGCTAGATAACTTCTAAAGTTAATGATTCAGTAACAATATTTTTATTTCATTTTCATTTACCCCTCAGTAGGTTTCTCTAAATTCTGAACTACTCTATTAAAGTCTAACATGATGGGTAAAAATGCTATTAGGATTTTCAACTTATATAGAGTAGCTATAATATCAAATAATTTCTTTGAAGCTTTATGAAACATGGTGTTTCAATCCATTTGGACTATTGACAAATGGAACAGAAAAGGGCTAGAAAAATGAAAATCTCCCTATTTATTTTTTTTTTTAAAGATTTTATTTATTCATTTGAGACACAGAGATACAGAGAGAGAGAGAAAGCATGAGCAGGGAGAGAGGCAGAGGCAGAGGGAGAAGCAGGTTCCTCGCTGAGCCAGAAGCCCAATGTGGGGCTCGATCCCAGGGGTCGACCCTGGGATCATGACCTGAGCTGAAGGCAGACACTTAACCATCTGAGGCACCCAGGCGCCCCTATTTATTTATTTATTTATTTATTTATTTATTTTAGAGAGAGAGAGTGTGAGCTGGGGTGGGGGCTACAGAGGGAGAAGGAGAGAGAAAATCTTAAGCAGGCTCCATGTCCAGCACAAAGCCTGATGCAGGGCTCAATCTCACAACCCTGAGATCATGACCTGAGCCGAAATCAAGAGGCAGACCACTTAACTGACTGAGCCACCCAGGTGCCCCAAAATCTCCCCCCCCCTTTTTTTTTAAAGATTTTATTTATTTGACAGAGAGAGACACAGTGAGAGAGGGAACACAAGCAGGGGGAGTGGGAGAGGGAGAAGCAGGCTTCCCGCGGAGCAGGGAGCCCGATGTCGGGCTCAATCCCAGGACCCTGGGATCATGACCTGAGCCGAAGGCAGACACTTAACGACTGAGCCGCCCAAGCGCCCCCCAAAATCTCCCCTTTTAAATCAGAGTCTTCTACGATGTCTCTTAAAACTGACTGGAGAACATGTATACAATCAACATTATTAATTGTACAAATTATTTATCAAACATTATTAACCTTTCAAGTTCCCTGCTTTTTAATGAAGAAAAAATAATCATTTGTGTTTTTTTTTTTTTAAAGATTTTATTTATTTATCTGAGACAGAGAGAATGAGAGAGACAGAGAGCACATGAGAGGGGGGAGGGTCAGAGGGAGAAGCAGGCTCCCTGCCAAGCAGGGAGCCCGATGCGGGACTCGATCCAGGGACTCCAGGATCATGACCTGAGCCGAAGGCAGTCGCTTAACCAACTGAGCCACCCAGGCGC
>NW_028030639.1:0-577 GCF_054177405.1 Leptonychotes weddellii
CTCTGAAGGTGTACTGTGCAACATTCTGCTGTTTCTGGGCTTTTCTATCCATCCAGAAGTCAGACTCAACCTGTGCTCACCCAGTCATCCTCAGAGTCACAACGTCCAAGAGGCAGAATCCCCATCCGAGGAAACTCCAGGGACAACCAATGTGACTAAGGTCATGTCACCAGGGCAGCCAGGACGTGCCCTCAACACCCGCTCTCCTGGGACCAGGCTGATGCTCAGGAATACCAGGCGCAGTCTCTGTCCCCATGGGCAGCTCAGCCCCCACCACCTCTGGGCTCCAGTCCATGTGGGAGGCGGATCAGTACATTGAATCTGGGACCCCAGCCTCAGTGTGGCTCCCACGGAGCACGTGGCCCATGGGGGATGTGAGACACAAACCCCCTGCGCTCTCAGGGCTGGGCTGTCACTCCCTCAGTCAGCCCACTGACACCTCCAGCCAGGCTGGACCTCTGCTCAGTCTTCTGTCACAACTCAGAAGCACAGGGTCTGTGAGCTCAGGGACCCGGTCCTCCTTATCTGCACCTCTTCACCAGTCCCATGTGACCTTTGACAGAAACTTCTGGGTCCA
>NW_028030640.1:0-577 GCF_054177405.1 Leptonychotes weddellii
CTTTGGCCCTATGAAACAAACTCTAAAAAAAGAAAGGTATTAATGTATATGATCTGAATATCTTCTACAATACTAGGGCCGATAATGTATCAAATATGTGCCAATGAAATTATTAATAACTATTAAATAAATGTTATTTGCTATTAGCTCCATTTTCTTTCTAGTAGATAAATGTGGTGTGGATCATGTAATAGACACAGTAAATTCCTACTGACCAATTAACAAAGCTTAAAAAATCACTGGAACCATATGAAATATAGAAGTTGAGAACATACTTCCAATAAGAAAAAAAACTGCTCATACATTTTAAATTATAAAAAATGTATTTAACATTGCTCATACATATTTAAAAATTAGCTTATTCTTCTGCAGGGTATGGATTAATACCAAATACAAATTTACTCTTGAACCATTAGAAATTTTCACTTGTCATGAAGGCAGTAAAAAGTGCTGTTTATAAGACTGTAAGTTTACATATATAACAAAGTATTCTATTTTTTTTTATTTATTTATTTGAGAGAGAGAATGAGACAGAGAGCATGAGAGAGGGGAGGGTCAGAGGGAGAAGCAGACTCCC
>NW_028030641.1:0-577 GCF_054177405.1 Leptonychotes weddellii
GTGCATTTGGTCACTCACTCATTCTCTTGACAGCTCTGTGTTGCATACTTGCTGAGTGTCGGGGATGCAGCAGAGAGCAGGGACCCCCAGTCTGCAGCTTCATCTCAGTATCACTTCAGCTTGGAATGTCATTGGGGCGATGACGGTGTGCAGAGGCAGAGTGGGGGAGGGCGTCCTGGGCAGGTGACACTGGGGGAGGGGCCTGAACGGGCAGGAGGGAAGAGCCACGTGCTCCCCTGGGGTGAGGGGCTCTGGGCAGAGGGACGGCGAGGACGGCCCCACACGGGGATGAGACAGCTGAGTGGGAGAGAGAACGTGGCCGGGAGGAGAGGTGCCCAGGGAAGAGGTCACAGAGCCCTCCCAGACCTGCGCTGTCCCTCACAATCCCCGGGACAGCCCCAAGGTATCAGTGCTCTCCTGTGCACCCAGCCTGGGGATGAGGACACGGAGGCTCAGGGACACTGAGTGGCTGGACCAGGGGCCTCCAGCTGGTGAGTCTGCGGCCAGGATAGGGGGCCAGGTGGCTTGGGGGCAAGGCGGTTTGGCCTCCCTCCCCTGCCCCCACTGCAGGCTGATC
>NW_028030642.1:0-577 GCF_054177405.1 Leptonychotes weddellii
ATATATATTCTTGACCTATACCTATCTTTTCAGAATAGAACAATTGTATAAAAATCTGAACAAATTGGAGAATAGTTGACAATATAAAATTCAGTACTTTGGGGCACCACCAGGTGGCTTAGTTGGTTAAGCATCTGACTTTGGCTTAGGTCGTGATCTCAGGGTCCTGGGATCAAGCCCTACGTCGGGCTGTCTGCTCAGTGGGGAGTCGGCTGTCTCTCTCCCTCTGCCTGTGCTCATGCTGTCTAGTAAGTAAATAAAATAAATTAAAAATTTAGTACTTTATATTCACTGCACATTTTCTCAAAATATTAGATGGCCTTGAAATATTTAAAAACTATCAGTAATTGGGATTCACGTATAATTTTTTTAGAAAAACTTTTACGTAAAACAGTAGCAGTACTTTTGTGCTTTTGTGTAAAGTAAATATCTTTTTACCCTTCTAGCTATTTTTATTCCAGAAAAGAATCTATTTAAAGGATGGTCATTGTGGATTATCACTCTGAAATAAACCATCTAAATGTTAGCTTGCAACCTCTTCTGCTCTCCAGAGCCTGCCAGTGAGCAGAAAGCCAAG
>NW_028030643.1:0-577 GCF_054177405.1 Leptonychotes weddellii
TGCTCTTCTAGTTCCATTGTGATTCTACCTTGACATTCTGAAGTCTGAAACTTGATTCTTTTTTCCTACTCTACGTGTAGGAGAGACATCTGTATTGACACATGTGACTCTAAATCATTCCTTTTCATTACTATCTAAATATGCTGTGATTTATTCCTTTTTACCATTTGTTGTTGTTGTTGTTGAGGAACATTTGAATTTTTCCATTTTGAGCAATTACAAATAATACAGTGGAAAACATTCTTGCGTGTGTGTCTCTTTGGTCACATGTACAAGAGTTCTTCTAGGGGATATACCTAGGAGAGGAATAGCTGAGTCGAAGTATGTGCATTCCTAACTTATTCTATCATTAACTCATTTTCCACTTTATATTCCAATCAACTGTGCATGAGAATTTTATTTCCTTTTGCTTATCTGATGGGTATGATATGGTACCACATGGTACCACATTATATTTCTTTTTTTTTTTAAAGATTTTTTATTTATTTATTTGACAGAGAGAGACACAGCAAGAGAGGGAACACAAGCAGGGGGAGTGAGAGAGGGAGAAGCAGGCTTCCCGCTGAGCAGGGAGCCC
>NW_028030644.1:0-577 GCF_054177405.1 Leptonychotes weddellii
GGCATCTCTACATTTTTTTCCATTTCTAAATTTATCGATTCCAAGTAATATCCCCAAATGTTAATATTTCAGATCAGTGAGAGACAAATAAGAATCAACTAAGATAACAAGTCCTGGGGATATAGCGTACAGAATGGGGACTCTAGTTAACAATACTGTAATGTATATTTGAACGTTGCTGAGAGAGTAGATCTTAAAAGTTCTCTTCACAAAAAAACATTGTAATTATGTGAGGTGGTGGATGTTAACCAAACGTGTGGTAATCATTTTGCAATACATTAATACATCAAACCGTTATGTTATATACCTAAAACTAACACAGTGTTATATGTCAATTATATCTCATAAAAATAAATACATGTTTAAAAGAAAAAAGGAATCAACTAGTGCTTCATTGAGGCTTAATATTAGAAGGAACCCTGAAATAATTCTTCCTTCTTTTTTTTTAAGATATTTGTTTATTTATTTACTTATTTTACAGAGAGAGAGCACAAGCAGGGGGAGTGGCAGGCAGAGGCAGAGGGAGAAGCAGGCTCCCCACTGAGCAAGGAACCCGATGAGGGACTCGATCCCAGGA
>NW_028030645.1:0-577 GCF_054177405.1 Leptonychotes weddellii
ACAAGCCCGCAGGTGTGTCCCCGCTGGCCAGGCAGGTGGCTGGGCTGACAGGGAGAGATTTGCTGAGCCAGGAGCTCCTGCTTCCAAACGTCTGCTCTGCCATCTCTCCTCCCTCTGAAGGCAGACGTCCGGGGCCCGGGCCGTCTGTAGAGACCCGGCGGAGAGTGTGTGCGCTCCTTCCCTCCAGGCTGAGCTGGTCTGGGGTCAGAAGGAAGCAAGGTTCCTAGACGAGGCAGGCGATGCGGGTGGGGGGCTGCCCGATGTTACACCTGCTGCATAGAAGTTCTGCTGCGGTTAGCAGCCGGGCCCTCGCAGGCCCCCCGGGGAACCCACGATCCTAGACAGTCTGATGTGAACACGTCACGATGCTCGCCCCGGAGCCACACAGACCCAGAGGGGAGCGAGCGGCTCAGGGTCACCCCGCTGGGGGCAGAGCGGGGCCAAGACACAGCTGTCCCAGTTCCCAGCCATGGTTTCGTCTGTACGGTACTCCCAACGTGGGCCGTTGGCGTTCCATCCTCGCACTCAGCGCTCCTGTGGACACAGAGTAGGTTTGTTGAGTGGAGGCCCCAAAGCC
>NW_028030646.1:0-577 GCF_054177405.1 Leptonychotes weddellii
GGTCTACAGCGTCCATCCAAAAAAAACCTAACAAAAATTGACCTGACAACTTATTTAAATTTATTTTTGAAATGCAGTGTGTATTTCTAAATACAGTGAAAATCTTTACATACTGAAACCAAAGCTTGAGATTTAGTACTTAAAATATTTTATTTTTTAATCTTTTAATTTAATCTTTATTGTTGAACAGTGTGTGTATAATACGCAAATTTACTCTCTTCTTGTGGGGAATGAAAGTTGGTAATCTTATTTTTAGTTTTACTTGAGAATTCTGGGTGCTGCCTGGCCCCTGGGTCATCGTTGTAAATAGGAAATCTTACAGTACAGCACTGAAGCCTAGCAGGTAGCAGAGGTTGAAATAAATGTCTACTAATTTTATGAAATACTGTGAAAATGAACTTTTTGATTAGGCCCCAAACAGCACCTTATTTTACTATGACTTTTTTCCCCAAAGTGGAACATAAATAGAAACAAACAGTAATAAATAAAAACATGGTTCAGGTTATTTGAAGATTCTGTTCAATTGGGTCTCAGTTAATTGCAGTTTTGCTGCTTTTCCTCACAACGCCATTTCCCT
>NW_028030647.1:0-577 GCF_054177405.1 Leptonychotes weddellii
TTGACCTATGCTTGGCCAGCGCCCTGTTCTCAAAACTCTCAGATTGCTTGATTATGACATTAAGTACATTTGTCTCCTGTTTTAGTTCATTCCGGCTACTGTAACCAAACAGCAGAGACTGGGTAGCTTACAGACAACTGAAGCTTCCTTCTCACCATTCTGGAAGCTGGGAAATCCAAGATCAAGATACCACTTCCTGGTTCATAGATGGCATGTTTTTGCAGTGTCCTCACGTGGCAGAAGTTGGCTTGGGGGCTCAGAGGGGTCTCCTTTATAAGGGCACCAATCCCGCATTCATGAGGGCTCTACCCTTGGGAGTTAAGCACCCTCCAAAGGCCCCACCACCTAATATCTTGACACTGGGCAATAGGACTTCCACATATGAATTTTTGGGGGACACAGACATTCAGTCCGTAGCACCTCCCTACTTTTCTGAGGGCTCTTTCTTCTCTCCTTGGCAGACTCTTCTTCTTCCTGTCTCCTCGATGGGGACATTTTTCAAAATCCAACACCTGGACTGCCTTTTTCTCCACATCTTCGACTTTGAAGATTTCCAGGTTTTGTCTCTTACTTAAAT
>NW_028030648.1:0-577 GCF_054177405.1 Leptonychotes weddellii
CTTCCACCCATTATCTGATCCCTGTATCTCTCTCATGAACCCGACAGGGCCAGTGCCTTTATCCCTATTTTATCTCAGAGAGGCTAAGGGACTTGCCCAATGTCACACAGCCTTTTGGTGGCAAAGGTAAAGCTAGAAGCCTAAGCTTCTGGTCACATACGTGAAGGCACTTGTTAGGAAGTGTGGCACCCCAGGGCGGTTTCTAGTTAGCTCCAAACGGAGGCTGGGCTGGGAGGCTGGGCTGGGACCCTGAGCGGTCCTGCTCTCCCCGCATGCCTGGGAGTCACTGGACTGCAGGGGACCGCAGGGGGAGTAGGAAACGCCCCCCAGGAGCGCCATCTGAATTCCAAACGGCCTTGGAGCCTTGGTGAGGGAAGTCCCTTAGGGTAGGAGAGGATATTCTGACAGCCTGGAAACCTCAAATAGCAAAGAGGAGGGTTGCCCAGAAGAGCTTCAGAGGGGACGTGAGCCTCAGTCTGGACCACAAAGTAGCTCTGGAGCCCAGTGCGAGGGAGGGATGCCCTGGACGGAGGGGTGTGCAGGCATCCCCACATCTCTAAGGCCTCACGCCCCCAGA
>NW_028030649.1:0-10370 GCF_054177405.1 Leptonychotes weddellii
ATGTGAGGAGCTATTTGGTGAATCATTTAAGGATTTAAAGTAGGGAAATAAAATGATTAAATCTGCATTTTGGAAAGAATCAAGTATTTGCTGAGTGTCTGTCATATGCCTAAATAATTTGAGACTATGGTAGTTCCTAAATTACAACTTGTAAAAATCTGGGGAATAACTTCTGCCTTATAGAATATTTCCTCAAACTGGTATCAGGTGAATTTCCAAATAAAACTTTCTGGCTGGATGTCAATGAGTGAAGTTTCCTACTTGACAGTATATTTTCATTTATCTATTCATTTATTTTGAAGATCTAATTGGCTTTATTAAGTGATTCATGAATTGGGCCATATCCCATCTAGCAAGTACGGGGGGGGGGCCTCCCTCCTATGTGATGGCTTAAATAACTTACTTGACAATATTATTTGATTCTAAAAAGTTTGTCATAAAGTGCGGTATGTATAAATCAGGAAATGCATAATATACTGAGGTGAGGAAGTAAAGACATGTATTTTCTATTTTCAGTTTTTATGTAAAAATGAGTATAATGCACACAGATGATAAATATACATAAATTATATGTAGAGTGTGCATACTCTTATTTTTTATTGATAGGGTATACAATCAAGGAAGGTTGAGGTAAAAAAAATAAAATTTTCTAACAATAATACTGAAGAAAATTTCATGACATTAGAGTGGAATTATTTCTTAAATAGGTCATTAGAAAGTAGAAACCATGAAAGAAAAGGTTGAGAAATAAATGAGATAAATTGTATCACATTACAATTAAAGATCTCTTTTCCTCGAAAGATACCTTAAGACAGTTTAAAAGCAGGCCAGAGTGGAAAAAGATAATTTCAGCATATACAATCAGCAAAAGGCCTGTATCTAGAATATCTACAAATCAATATGAAAAATAAGACCACTTGATAAAGAAATGGACAAGAGATGAGAAAAGGCACTTTATATAAGTGGTTATCTAAATAGTCAAGGCACGTGTCCAACATGCTCAACTCACTAATAAGCAAGGAAATGCAAACTACAAGTTCAGTGCGACACCTGTCTACAAACTCACCAGAAATTACAAACCCAACGATACCAAGTTTTGAGAAGATGGGTAGCGACCACAGCTCTCACACACAGCTGGTGGGAAGCAAACTGGTACAGCCGCTCTGGGAAACTGGACGATCTACTAAAACTGAACCTGTGATCCAACAGTTCGTGTCTAAGTATATACTTGACAGAAATGCATGTACATGTGGCTCCAATCATAGTACGAACTCAAATTTCCATCAATATGAAAAATGGCTAAATATACTCTGGTATAGCCAAATGGTGAAATATGGTGCAGCCAGGGACAAAAGTAATGCTACACAACAGAGGGAGGACTCTCACACATACAAAGTTGAGCCAAAGGACCCAGAGACAAAACAGTACATTCTGATTGATTCAATGTATACGAACTTCAAAAAACAAACAAATCTAATCCAGCATATTAGAATAGTAGGACAGTGGTTAACTTCGGGGAGCAAAAAAGGGGTAGTAGTTAGGAATCAATAACAGACTTGTGGGGACGCAGATGTTTTCCTTCTTCAGTGGGTGGTGGTTACACAGGCATATTCATTTTGTAGTAACTCACTGAGCTGTAGGTATGCTATACCTTATTAAACATACGGAGACCAAAGGCTGCCTTTAGCAACTTTGGTCTGAAGATGAATTTATTATTTTCTTAAACAATGGGCAAATTTTTCTTCTGACTTTTCATAAAACCCGAACAAGGGAGGAACGGTAAAAATATTTTAGTATAATTGCTAAAATGTTCTCATTTTAAAAAAAAATCATCATTAGCAAGTGTGTTTTTTAATTTTTGTAGAACTGTCACTGGAAACTTAAAAGTCTTCAGAGAAACCAATAGGGAAGTAATAACAGGGGAACGTGAACACTGGAGCGATTACTTCAATATAATCCAGAAAGAACAGAGAATGTGGAGAAAATGAAATGTTTTTCACATAAAAGAAAAGTTGTATTTAAAGAACTGTTTAAGATACGTACGAAAACAACTACTTCGGGACTGAACAACACTACTGCACACTCCCTCAATGCAGAGAAGTTATCTAAATTAGTTGTGCTCAACTGTGTCAAGCTCAAGAGCCACTTCATACTGAGCTGAATTTTCTATGGGAGCTCGAGAACCACAAACTTCACTGCCACGTTCTGAAGGGTTTGTCCCTAATGGCATGTCCCGATTGCATACTACGGCTATTTAAGAAGTCTGGATTATAGTTGCATGTTTATTTTGTTTCCAGCAGCACCTGGGCTGCCTTTTGTGAATAAGCCACCTACAAACTGGTTTGAACCAAACTGGGCTGAACCAAAGCAGCTCTGATTAGAAGTCAAAGCCTTCAAAGATATTACAAGGTAGGGGTCTACAAGTGCGTTTCTATAACATTGTTGGGACATACAAGCTAAATCTATCTGTCCTAAAGTAAGTTTTTTATACTGAAGTATCAGAATCATCATAAGAAAACAAAGATAAACAAATGAGTTAGAACAGAATTCAATCCACAATGTCAGGACCAGTACTCTGGGCTCAAAAGAACCTTAGCATAAATATTCACAAATAAAAATGCTTGATAAACTGAAAAAAATGACAAACACAAATTTGATGATGTTGAATATTTTCTTAGACATAAAATTATAAAGTACTTATGTGTGCTAGACACTATTAAAATTGCTTTATACATTTTAACTCATTTAATCCTCAAGCAACCTGTGAGATAAGGCATGAGACACAGAGATGCTAAGTACTTGTACAAGGTCACAGGAATAGTATTTGAACCCAAGTAACTGGATTGTAATTCCATGCTCATACTGGAAGAGACTGGTCAATTCTAGCTAAAATGTACACCCATATAAAATATGGAGCATAGTAGCAATTATTATATTCATTCATTCAACCAGTATTTATTTATGAGGGGCCAGGCACTATTCTAGATGCTTGGAACATAACAGTTTATAAAACTAAAGCTCCCTGCTCTCGCAGAGTATGCATTCCAGGGGAGGCTAGGAGACAATAAACAAATAAGTAAAATATGTAATTTATCTAATAAAATATATAGCTTGTCTGAAGCTATGGGGCATGGGGTATGCTAAAAATATGGTGAATTATTAGTTCCTAAGGTAGACAGGGAAGGTCTCACTGATAAGGTGGCATCTCAATAAAGATCTGACAAAAGTGAAGGAATAAAGCACAGGATTATCTGGGAGTAGCACATTCTAGACAAAGAAATGAGCAAGTACAAAGTCCCTGAGGAGAAAGGATGTATGGTGTCTTTAAGAAACAACAAGGAGACATTACGACTGGAACACAGCAAGCAAGAGGGAAATTAATGGATGACTGGTTAAGAGAGATCGTAGTGGGACACATTATAAGAGGCCACTGTCAGGATCTTGGCAACTTTTTGAAGATGGGAAGCCATTTGAGGGATTTGCACAGAAAATGCAAAGTATTTGGGGTTTTAAGGGCTTGGTAAGAATCCTTGGTAACTAGAAAACTGAGGTTTTAACTTAATAGAACAGGCTAAGAGTAACAAAAATAGGGGGATGGTAAAAAGTGAAGTGAACATGTCCCAAGGGCCAGGGTCCCTTTTGGCAGTAAGAAAGGAATGGAGAAGAGGCTCAATTTTCACTGGCACTGTGGCTGGGAAGATGGGTCTGAATCAAAATCTGCTATGGACACCAGGTTGATAGTGGAGGCAGAAATAAGGGGAATGCAGAGTCAGCAGCACTGGAGTAATTAATGAATTCCTCAAAGAAATATTCCCAGGGAAAGACAGAGAACGTCATTTGGACAGCTTTGCTAACTAACAGACACTCTTAAGTTAGGCACTGGAAAGACTGCCTGTTCTAAAAACAAACAAAAAAGTACCGGATAGCACTGAAAACCATTTCAACTTTGCAACAATCATTAAAATAAGGTCATGAAAACAGGAAAATACTTTGCATACAAATTCTCATGATAGTAAGAATCTAATGCATATGGCTTTGAAGATGGGCAAAACTGCTACTTTAATACCAGTAAAATGGATGAATAAGGAATGACACAGACTGCTTAGGCAAACATATTTGAAATGAAGTAAGATTTGGTGTTCAATGGATAAACTATTGAAGTGTCCAGTAATGATGCATTTAAATAGGGCAATTTGGCTGGAACTGTACTCATCTGTAAATAATTTAAACATAGATCGAGTTATGAACTAGCTAAAAAATAGTATGAGTTCTAAAAAAATACCCAATAGGATAATTTTGTCTTTAAGGTTAAAGAGAGCTGATTTTAAAAGGGTCTCAAAGAGCCCCTTTTGTGAAGAGATCCCTTGAAGTATAAATGGTTGGTGGAGCACAGGAAGCAGCTGACGTGGAGCCTTGGGGGTGCTGGGGGAAAAAGGGCAACAGCGCTACTAACCAGCCACTCAGAGAAGAGTCCAAGTCACAGCAGTCTGTGACTTTTCATCTTGCTAGAAAACCCTCACTCCATCTATCCAACTGTCTATACCCTAACAATGAACTTCAGCCTTGAAGGTACTATTTGTAAGAGGACACAGACATCAATCATTTGTGTGATATAATTTCAGATCTGTGTTTTTTTTATACATAGTTGATATACAATGAACATTACTGTTTATTTTCTTCCATTTGTGAAATGTGCCAGAATCTACTCATCTACCTTTTTTTTTTTTTTAACAAAAAACACTGATACAGTTAGGAAGAGACAATGTGGGCTAATAAAGCAGCTCATTACTCAGAAACAGATTAAATGGAGATAGTAAATACTTTTTAATTCCTTAGAGGGGTCTCTCTGGTCCTTCGGGATTCAGAATTATAAAAGCTATAATTCCCTGTAGCTAAGCTGCTAACTGTGGGACTGCTGCTTGTTTGTTAGATGGGGAGCATCAATCCGAATTGTTGCCTTCTCGGACAGCTGCAAAGCTGTCACAAACATATTTCAGGTGTTTTACTTTCCTATTACACTCCTGGGGCTAGATTCACTGTTTTCTGGCTCTCATCTCTTCACCTTTGGTCATTTTAATGGAGATACAACTTTCAGAGTTTTTGCATGTCTGAGTTATCTTTGCTTGCGTTCACACTTCATGGGTAGTTTGGCTGGGTATATACACATCTGCGTTCACACTTCATGGATAGTTTGGCTGGGTATATACACGTCTGGCTTCAAAACTAGTCTCGTATAGAGCCATAATGACCCTTTCTCCTTGTGTCCCAAAATTTAGGGTTGCTGATGACTTTAACAGTTTGATTCATGTTCTTTTTTTGGTAACCTATTTTGTTTTCCACCTTTGGAATCTCTTAAGATTTTCTTCTTTATCTTTGGTGGATTGAAACTCTAAGAATATGTATTTATATGGGAATATTTTATTCCTTTATTCTGCTTGATATGTGCTTAGCCCTTCCATCTGAAGATTAATAGTTTTCTTCAGGTCTTGGGATTTTTAAAAAATCAGTATTTCCTTAACTTCCTATCTGTAGTGCACAAACATTATTTGTGCACATCCATTACCTTTGAATAGCCTTCTGTGTTTTATTTCACACATTATGTTCTTAAAAAATAAAAATAGTACACAGTATGTTAGAAAGTGATAGACCGTAAAGTAGAAGGTTCTGTCATGTTCGAGGAACAGTAAAAAGGTTAGCGTGGCTGAAGTGAACTGAGTGAGAGAGAGAGAAGAGCGGAAAATAAGATGAGAGAGGAAACCTTGAAGGCACTACAAGTTAGGATTTTGTAGGCTAATATAGAGTTCTCAGTTTGAGTAAAATGGCAAGTCTTTGCAAGGTAAAAAGCACGGTTAAATTGGCACAGTTAAAAAGGCATTTCCTCTTTCATTAGTATTATTAAAATAGATTTAATATTCCAGTTATAAAAACTATGTGACTTATTTTTAATTTATTTCTATCATAAGCCCAGAAATTTTGAAAAAGAACAATACCACACCATGCCTTTATTCTAAATTGTAGTGATGCCCCCCCAAAAAATTATATGCAAGATCTGTAAGTTGTAGTACTCTTAGAAAATTTTTCTTTTTTTAAAAGATTTTATTTATTTATTTGAGAGAGAGTAAGAGAGATCACAGAGGGAGAGGAAGAAGCAGACTCCCCACTGAGGATGGAGCCCAACACAGGGCTCGACCCCAGGACCATGAGATCATTACCTGAGCCGAAGGCAGACATTTAACCGACTGAACCACCAAGGCGCCCTCTTTTCTCTTCTCAATTTTTTTTTTTTTTTTTTTTGAGAGAGAAAGACAGTTTGCATGCTTGTGCCCAGTGTGGAGCCCAACACAAGGCTCGATCTCAAGACCCTGAGATCATGACCTGAGCCAACATCAAGAGTCAGATGCTTAATGAATGAGTCACACAGGTGCCCCAGAAAAATATTTCAATCATGTAAGTAGTTACCATCTCTAATCTGCTTTTTATTACATGGTCAAATTATTACTTAGCAAGGTTCAGTTGGTTATATTTATTTTTTTTTAATGCCATAAATATGTATTGCACTTCTTCCAAGTCGACACTGTTGTTAAATCGTCCATCTCCTGATTTGTACTAATACTATCAATTCCTACTGAGAAGAGGAAGGTTAACAGTAGAATCCTTGGTTAAGATTAAATGAAAGAAAAGGTAAGGGGTGTGAATAAAATGTCACTGGTGTTTCAAAGCAATTTTCTTAGTGGTAATCCAAGTAAATTTAATAAGACTAAAAACGATCTGGTCCTGGCATGTGACAATCTCCTGTTTTGAATAAATTCATATTATCTGGAAATCAATATGGCTCATGTTGCACACAAACAAGGTCTGAAAATAGTAATACCCCAGAGTTCCAACAGGATGCCATATCCTTGAAGTTTTTAGACCAATATGAAAGGCTCCTTCCTGGAAGAAATGATGCTTCTGAGCAACACATTTCTTAAAATACTATTTCCAGAATGGCGTGCAACCACCATAATAAAACATTTTCAGGAAATTGTCAGCCTGATTGTTCACAGCAATGGTGACATAGAAAAATTGCTCAAATTTTCTGGAGCATATGATAATTAAGAACAGAACATTTTCATGATCAATAGGCTAATGGCAGGAGTTTTCAGTGAATCTAGACTGGGCAACTTTTACATCTTTGATGATTGTCCTGACCACTTTTAATTGGTTTAATGTAATTTTAATATGTTTCCCTAAACATGACATCTGTTAACCGTTAGAAACCAGCTTAAAGGGCGCCTGGGTGGCTCAGTTGGTTAAGCGATGCCTTCAGCTCAGGTCATGATCCCGGGGTCCTGGGATCGAGTCCCGCATCGGGCTCCCTGCTCAGTGGGAGGCCTGCTGCTCCCTCTCCCACTCCCCCTGCTTGTGTTCCCTCTCTCGCTGTGTCTCTCTCTGTCAAATAAATAAATAAAAATCTTAAAAAAAAAAAAAAGAAACCAGCTTAAATTCCCATTAAGTTTTATTCAACAAACCTCAAGGTTTTGCTCTGAGAACCCCATAAGCAAGTACCCTCAATACTGTAACAGGATTAGTAGTGTATTTCAACATTAAAAAAAACTTTTTTAATGTGTATGCTCTCTAGGAGTTCACAGTCAAGCGAGCAATATCAATTCTACTTAAGGTATAAAAACCCATTTCTACTGGCAACGATATGAAAACCCAAACCCATACCCCTTATATGGGACAACCACCCAGGGAATGGGCCCAACAAAGCACAGAATGGACTGTGATGGAGACTTACCTTTGACAAGGTACCACTGGGTAATACTTAAACCAGTAATCATTTCTGTCATTTCCAAAAATGGATCTGTTTAATGCCTTCACTTGCTTGGACTAACCATTTGGATGATCCCAAGCTGCTCTGAAGCCTTTGCATTTAGCTGTCCAAGGTTTTGGTTTTGTTTCCGTTTCAAGCTTAAAGTAATTCATGGCATCCTATAGCAACATACTGCATCAACAAGTTGAATTTAAAAAATAAATGTCTTCCACTGAAGAGATCAATGTTCTTAACTATTGTCTCTTTAATTAAAAAAGGGAATGGCAAAGTGTATTTCTAATGTCAGTCACAAATCTATACTCTGTTTAAATCATGGCTTTCCACCAAAAATCTATACTGACAGAACTTTTCACACAAGGATCATTGTGGGTTTTACCCACTCTTAGGTTAATTAACAATCATCACGATACTTGTTAAAGTTAAAAACAAATATTTTTTAAAATGAACCTCTATTTCACCCATCCAAACTCTCATTTCCCTTCAACTTTGTCACATAAAAATGAGTACAGGACAGGTAGATAAGAGGAGAACAACATAGGGTTTGTCGGGGTGTGTCCTCTTTTAGAGTCAGTAAAGGAAAGACAAAAAAGCACATGAAGGAGATAGGTAGCAATGAGAAAGAAGTGAATCCAGGTGAATGCAGAATGCAGAGGTACCATGGGAAAAGGTAGATAAATGGAGAAAGAAATATGGGAAGAGAAAGGAGAACTCAGGAGGGCAAAGAGAAAACAGAATGGAGAGGAGAGAAAAGAATGGAAAGCCTTAAAAAAGGAAGTACATCTGAGGTAGAATTGGACAAACAGATAAAATTCTGAGGAAGCTGAAAGAACTTACCTGGTGCCACATTAATAAAATCACTTGAATTTTCATATGCTAATCTTTTAAAGACTTATTTATTTATTTATTGGAGAGAGCAAGAGAGAGAAGCATGGTGGGGAGGGGGAGAGCAAGAGAGAGAATCTCAAGAAGACTCCCTGCTGAGTGCGGGGCTGATGCAGGGCTGGATCCCACGACCCTGAAATCATGACCTGAGCCAAAACCAAGAGTCGGATGCTCAACGAACTGAGCTACCCAGGTGCCCCGAAAATGTTTATTTTTAGAATGCTTCCTTTAATCTGCTCTTTATGTTTATAAAACAATGCTCTAGACAAGCACTGCTTGAAGTGACTGTGATGTGCAAGAAGTGCTACTAATGGGAACAAAGAAAAAAACGGTCAAACTGTTGTTAAATTCTGGTAAGTATTGACCACAACATGAATACAGAAAGGTGTGATTGTAGCTACTATATTCCGCAACATATAATGTCCTAGATATGATGTCGGTGCTCTTAAGACTACCACACTACAGAAAGCTAAAACCATACTGTCTCAATTTGCATTTGAAACAGGTATTCAGGGAAAGCCTAGTGAACAAAAGCAAAAACTTCAAATTTCATTCTTTTCAATTGAGCTGAAGAATTTCCTGTATGATTCCTAGCCAGGAAATATCACCTACAGAAGTGAAAACTTAGGTATCTTGAGTAAGGAAATTATGACTCTGAAGAAAACAGTTCAAAATAATAAAATAGATTTCCTATTTGCCAGACAGAGTGTTAGTCTCCAAATATCCTGGTGTTTAAGGACTTGAGTAATATAATACACTCTGGCCAAAACTAAACTAGCGAACATTAAAAAGGTCTACTATGAAAAACTGCAACACCAAAAATTCCAGATGAATTATTAGTAAGTTTATTAACTGGATTAGTGATTGTATTTCATGTCAATAACAGCCAAAATAACAGCACTAATGCCTACTACGAATAGACTGGCATCAGCTCAACCTTATTTTAGACTACTTGAGAGGCTCTAAGAGTTGGCAAAACCATTTTAAGAGTATGGAGTGCTAGGGAGTAAACTGTATTTATTCTGAACTTGAACCACTCCAAGCCACCAACTTATGAAATGGGAGAAAATAGATGCAAAACGAAATATCTGATAAGGGGTTAATATCCAAAATATAAAAGGAACATTTTCAACTCAGTAGCTAAAAACGAAGTAACTAGATTAAAAAATAGGCAAAGGAATTGAATAATTTTCCGAAGAAGACATACAAACGGCCGACAGGTGTATGAAAAGATGCTTAACATCACTAGTCATCAGGGAAATGTACATCAAAACCACAGGAAGATGTCATCTCACACCTATTAGGATAACTGTATTTTGTCACCAAAAAAAAAAAACAAAACAAAAAACAAAAAACCGACAAGATATTAAGTGTTGGCGAGGATGTGGAAAACGTGGAACTGTCGTACCCTATTGGTGGGAAGGTAAAATGGTGCAGCTTCTGTGGAAAACAGTATAGACGTTCCTCAAAAAACCAAAACCAAACCAAACAAACAAACAAAAAAAACCCCGTATGATCCAACAATTGTACTTCTGGGTCTTTATCCAAAAGAACTGTGAAATCAGGGGTGCAGCAAGATGGTAGAGGAGTAGGAGACCTGGATTTCGTCTCCTCTCAGGAATTCAGCTGGATAGGGATCAAACCATTCTGAACACCTACAAACTCAACAGGA
>NW_028030650.1:0-577 GCF_054177405.1 Leptonychotes weddellii
GTCACTAACAGAGCAAGAGACTGTGTGTTCTGGAGGGTTCAGAGAGGAGCAGACTGTGGCTGCTTTCCTCTAGGGCAGAGGTCTGGGTGCAGACATTTTCCTTTGCCTTGACCCTCCAAAAGGCACCAAAAGCTGCCAGAGAACAAAAGCTGCTGGAGAATAAAAGCGCAAAAAAACGGTTTCCATGGAGCCCAGCCCCTTGGTAGGGAGCAGGGCAACTCCGCCCAAGCAGGGTTGCCTGAAAAACAATGTGGCAGGCCCCTCCCGCAGAAGACAAGCTGGAAGAACAAGAGGACAACAACCCCAGGGTCCCCATAAAACTGTAAAACCCCAACACCAGGGGAAAATAGTATACTGAAGTCCTGGTGTTGCATCACGGCCTGTGTATTTCTTAGATACAACTTTTTTATTCTTTTTCATGTTTTTTCTCTGTTTTTTCTTGTCACCTACTTATCATTTCAACTAGATGTCTAACTTTTTAACTCCTACTGTTTCACACCTATACTTTTTTTCTCTTTTTCTTTTTTCTATATATAGAGATATAAACATCAGTGTAGTCCTTTTTTCCCTATTCAAT
>NW_028030651.1:0-577 GCF_054177405.1 Leptonychotes weddellii
GTCAGATTCTGAATCCCGTCTCTTGCTCCTTCTGGGATCCCAGGCAAGTCTTTGCTGACTCATCCTGTCTGCAAACATGTGGAAGATGAAAGAACCTCCTCTGTAGGCAGCTTGGGAATATTACGAGACCACACAGGTTCCCGGCCCATTCTCAGGCACCTGCACTGCACAGATAATCCTTAATATTATCTCTTCTCGGCGACTTCTCCACTAGAACACAAAGGCAAGGGCAAAAACAAGAGTAAAGCTGCATCCATCCGAAGCACCACGGTACGCTGTCTTGTGGCCCAGTGGCCAGCCCGTGGCAGACTCCGCAGACCACCGTCATGGCTGATGTTTTGAAGCACTTGCTACGCGCCAGGCCTCGTACCAACCTTAGTACAGATACATTCACAGTGTGCCTCAAGCCAAGCTACTCATGCTGTTTGACAAAGTCCAAGTATGGGGGACGATCCTGAAAACGAGACTCCACAGCTGGCTCCTGCTATTCTCTCTCATTTTGTTTATGGCAATCTTTATAATTGTGGGAATATTTCTGGGCTGGCTCCTGCTATTCTTTTTCATTTTATTTATGGCA
>NW_028030652.1:0-577 GCF_054177405.1 Leptonychotes weddellii
TTTTTTCAATGTCTAAGTGAATTATGGAAATTTAACAAAGAAAGAAATTGGTTAAATAGTCACATTAAAATGTGCATTTTAAGCCTTTTTGGGTAAACATATTTTACATATCTTAGCATTCAGAAAATAATCCACTAGAATGGTTTTAATAGGATAGGTTTTTTTGTCCATTGACGCACACTATTTCCCAAACTTAATTGTTCTGTGTTTATCATGGTTGGCAGTGTTCAGCCTGAGTTTAGAGCCTAATCTAAAAACACTGTCTGAAGGAGATTTACGACAAAGAACTTTTTGAAGGGAGATTTACTACCTCCTTTTTCTCAAATAGATTGTTTTGATGTGCACACTAATCAATAACACAGTTTTTCTGTGTTGGCATTAAATCGTACTTAAATTTCTATAACTGATGATAATTAAAACAAAATAGCAATATCATTATCTATTTGAAAATACATTCCTTTGCTTTATTCTCCAGCTCCAGCCGGAACCCTCTCTTCTCTGCCCATGACCTGTGGGTTTTGCATCTTTTTCCACCTGCTATATCTGATCACACTGATTCCCTTTCCTTTTTTTTTTT
>NW_028030653.1:0-577 GCF_054177405.1 Leptonychotes weddellii
AAATTAGGGAAGTTCTCTGCTATAATTTGCTCCAATATCCCTTCTGCCCCTCTCTCTTTTTCTTTTTCTTCTGGGATCCCAATTATTCTAATATTGTTTCATCTTATGGTATCACTTAACTCTCGAATTCTGCCTTCGTGATCCAGTAGTTGTTTATCTCTATTTTTTCCAGCATATTTTCCATCATTTGGTCTTCTATATCACTAATTTCTCTCTTCTGCCTCATTTATCCTAGCAGTAGAGCATCCATTTTTTTTATTATGTTATATTAATCACCATACATTACATCATTAGTTTTTGATGTAGTGTTCCATGATCGGTAAACTTGGTCTTGGCTGGCTGTTCTTGCTGATCTTCTAGGGGAGAGGCTTGTTGCCATGGTTGTCAAATGTCTTTGCCAGAGGCGGAATTGCCCTGCCTTTGCCAGATCTGGGCTAAATAATCTGCTCGGGTTTGCTCTCAAGAGCTTTTGTTCCCTGCAAGCCCTCCCTACAGCTTTGGAGGACAAGAGTGAAAATGGCAGCCTCCCAATCTCTGCCCCAGAGGAGCCGAGATCTAGGGGCCCCACTCCTCAGTA
>NW_028030654.1:0-577 GCF_054177405.1 Leptonychotes weddellii
GCCCGCCCCCCGGAGACCTCGCCGGGAGGACTCTCACCAAAGGCCGGCCCGCGGGCCAGTCGGGGTGCCCGCCTCCCCCAGCGGGACGGACATCCACTGGGGCGGTGGCCTCTCACCGTATTGTGTAGAATAGCACCGCCCAACGGTGGCCTCTTCGGGCCAAACTTTCCGGCTCTTGACAACTCCCAAATTTTGCTACAGTATTGGCTTGAGTTAGTACATCTTTACTTTCCTCCGGGCTCAATGGAAAAGCAAAATACTCTGCTGCTAGGCTATCCTCGCAGGGCCCTGTGAGCTCCCACAGCCAGAGACCCTCGTCCAGTAACAGGGGTCTCCTTCCCTCATGAACCTCCTCCTCCCTGCCCCCCTTCCCCAGAGTGAGCACCCAAGGGTCTGCACCACCACTCCCCCAAGGGTCTGGAGGGTCTGCACAGCACCGCCAGGGTCTGGAGAGTCTGCACCACCCCCCCCAGGGTCTGGAGGGTCTGCACCGCACCCCCAGGGCCTGGAGGGTCTGCTAGCCCCCCAGGGTCTGAAGGGTCTGCACTGCACCCCAAAGGTCTGCACAACCCCCCCC
>NW_028030655.1:0-577 GCF_054177405.1 Leptonychotes weddellii
ACGCAGCCACAGAGATAGGAGGAAAACGACACAGAACAGAGGCTGACCGTGCCCAGCACGGTCACACCGTCACCGGAGCGCCAGAGTCTCGGCACGGGATGGAGTTCGCCGAGCACGTCCTGTTACCTCGGAAAGCTCCTGGAACGTCTCCTCAGGCAATTCATTAATTCAACAGAAAATGGGTGCAAAGGAATCATAAGAAGTGGCTGCAAACTGATAAGGCAGGAATGAGGAAGCCACGTGGGAGGGAACAGAAAGGCCCCAGGAAGCACAGCGCAGTGGTTCCAACTACCAGCGCAGGCGGCCCTCGGCCGGCCGGCGGTGTCAGCGCCCGGCTCACAGCACCGAGTCCTGCAGAAGGAGAGGGGGCTTCACAGTAGGGCAAGCCCCAGATTTTCAAGATGACGGCATGCCCAGATTCTCATTTTTCCATCATAGAAACACATGCACACACTGTAGGTATCGAAGTGTGTGTAGGAGGAGGGAAAAGACACCGCAGGAAATTACATCAGTAATCTCCAGAGAAAGGAGGAAATCAGTCCCTGCATTTTGAGAATATTGTTAGGCCAACGTGTGA
>NW_028030656.1:0-577 GCF_054177405.1 Leptonychotes weddellii
TGTCTTTGGCTACAGCTTCTTGAGTTAGTCTTTCCACCTCGGCAAGTTTCCCTTGCTGGTTTCCCCATCTGCTTCCAGGTCTAAATCCTTTTTGGCTCCAAATCCTTTCTTGGGGTTTCCTTGGCCCTTCCGCCTCTAATGGCCAGGGTGACCTTGGGCAAGCCTCCCACTGTCCTCTGGGGAGGCCCTTGTGAGATGAAGGGGGCTGCTCTTGCCCTCCCCCCAGGGAAGGACGGCAGGAGCAGAGTCCTTTAGAAGAAGAATGGGGGTTGCTTCTGTTGCCTTTGAATGTCAGCACTGAACCTGGATGCCGGGTGACCCTATTCTTTCCCCTTCCCCTTTAGTTACACAAGAAACCGTCCTGCTTCATTGCCGCTGTGAGCACCCCTGGCCATTCAGTCATGCCGCCAACGTGTGAGGCGACAGAGTCCGACGTGCAGGGGTCCCAGACTCTGCTCCCCCTTTCTCCTAAAGAGAATTCTGGTTGGGGCTCCTCGGCCAGCCTCTCTCCCTTCCTGGCCCTCTTATTTACCAGTAAGACTAAACTGCTCCTTGCGGAGGCAGAGAACCCCCGAAG
>NW_028030657.1:0-577 GCF_054177405.1 Leptonychotes weddellii
TGAGTTTCTAACCCATATATCTAAATGCTTTCTGGTCATCCTTATTTGGCTATCTCATAGGTAACCTCAAAGTCAATCTGGTCAAAAATGGATTGTTATCTGTAAAATGTCCTGAATCTGCTCCTCTTTCAATGTACCCCATATCTTAGGGAAGTCTCAGCAACCTCCCAGAACTCAAGGTAAATACCTGGCAGTTTCACTGCAATGCAGCACCAAGTTCTGTTTATTCTATTACCTTTGTCGAGTGCATTCATGTATCCTTCACTTTTGCAGCTACTCAGTGCCTTTTTATGCCAGAACATAGGGAAATATAAATAAACCAATGTTGGGGCGCCTGGGTGGCTCAGCCAGTTAAGCGTCTGCCTTCAGCTCAGGTCATGATCCCAGGGTCCTGGGATCGAGCCCCGCGTCAGGCTCCCTACTCCCTGGAGAGCCTGCTTCTCCCTCTCCCTCTGCCTGCTGCTCTGCCTATCTGTACTCTCTCTCTGTCAAATAAATAAAATCTTAAAAAAACAAACAAATAAATAAACCAATGTTTCTCAACCTATCTTGGTGAGGGAACTTTTTCCCACCCCAA
>NW_028030658.1:0-577 GCF_054177405.1 Leptonychotes weddellii
TGAGGCCCAAAAGGCTTAGCTAAAATTCTATTTTTTAAAGGTTTTATTTATTTATTTGAGACAGAGAAAGAAAGAGAGGGAGAGAGCACAAGCGGGGGGAGGGGGGGCAGAGGGAGAGAGAGAAACAGGCTCCCTGCCAATGTGGGGCTTGATCCTACGACCTTGAGATCATGACCCGAGCCGAAGGCAAACTTCTAACTGACTGAGCCACTCAGGCACCCCTTAAAATTCAATTTTTTTAAATGGCAAAACATAAAGATTTGTTATATCGAATAATAACATCTTAGCTTGGAAATGAAACTATCTTACCCAGCAGGACCCTAAAGATACAGATCCCAAGATAAGCAAGTTAAAATCTAACAACAGAAACAAGCGCTACAGTATCTTACATGTGAGTAAGGAACTCCCTGACATAAATCCCACAATACTTAACAGATATAAGAAATTTGAGAAACCGGGTACGTAAGGGAGGCAACCATAAGGTATTAGTCTACAGGATAGCCAGGTTATGGTATAGTGGGCTCTCCTTTGAATGATATTTTTACAAAATTTACATAATTTATATATACTGTTTTAT
>NW_028030659.1:0-577 GCF_054177405.1 Leptonychotes weddellii
GATATATCATTTGCAGATATCTTCTCCCATTCAGTAGGCTCCCTTGTCGTTTTGCTGATAGTTTCCTTTGCTGTGCAGAAGCTTTTTATTTTGGTGTAGTCCCAGTGGTTTAGTTTTGCTTTTGTTTTCCTTGCCTGAGGAGACATATCTGGAAAAATGTTCCTATGGCCAATGTCAAAGAAATTACTGTCTGGTTTTTTTTCTAGGGGTTTAATGGTTTCAGGTCTCACATTTAGGTCTTTAATCCATTTTGAGTTTATTTTGTGTATGGTCCATTTTCATTCTTTTGCATGTAGCTGTCCAGTTTTTCTAAGCACCAGTTGTTGAAATACATTTTTTAAACATTTAAGGATCTAGGAAGATTTCCTACCCACAGACCATATATGAAAGAACTGCTAGAGGATATGCATAAGGAAGGAGAGAAAGAGCCTGATAGAAAACAGTGACTTATAAGCAGCAAAGAATAAACAAAAAAATTAATTGTTTAAGTAACCTAAATATGTGTTATTTTTAATGAAAAATTATTTATTTATTTAATTAAAATTTTTAATTAAAAAATATCATCTTAGATGATATC
>NW_028030660.1:0-6219 GCF_054177405.1 Leptonychotes weddellii
TTAGCCTGGTGATGGGTATTGAGGAGGGCACGTTCTGCATGGAGCACTGGGTGTTATGCACAAACAATGAATCATGGAACACTACATCTAAAACTAATGATGTAATGTATGGGGATTAACATAACAATAAAAAATTTTTTAAAAAGTTCATGATCACTGTTATTCTTATTGTAATATTGAGTTCTTGTGAGATGTCATTGCCCATTCTATTCTTTTTTGGATGGTAATTATTACATAGAATGCCATCGTTTTGTTTTGTAGAATATATTTCTTTTTCTGTTACCTAATCAATTTTTTTTCTCTCTCTCTATATAACCAAGTGCTTTTTTCAAGTATTTTTTGTATGTAAAGTAATAATTTATGTGCAAATTTATAACTGGATTTTCCTGTACCCTATCCTTTGACGATAGTTACCAGGGACACCATTCTTTGCTCCTATACCTAGGAAGGATGTGTTTCATATTTCCAGCCAGTATTATTTCCATAGTTTGTCTAAGAGGAATCAATTTCTTACTGCAGTCATTTGATGCTTACCTACGCATAGATGATGGTGCTTAGTCTAATTACATAAGTGTAAGAAGAAGATGAAATGAAATGACTCATTTAACCTTAATCAAGACATATCTTTTCTCTGGGAAGATTGTGTTCTGTGATGGTGCACACAAATTGAAGGGGGATGGATGCCAAGGAAGCAAGGAGAAAGGGAACAAAGTGACCCAGATCAGCAGAGCCTACTCTTGAGAACCAATGGGAGAATGCAATGCACAGCCTGATCTTTCTCACATCCAGTGTTACTAAAGGATAATAATTTTCCTGAATGTAATAAGAAAAGTAAATAAATAAAAGTAAGATAGTAGGCTAAAAAATAATAATAAAGGAATGCAAATACAAAAGCATCCGATATTTCACCTCTGCAGATTAGTAAAACAATGAATGGCCAAATGTGGATTATCCAAAGTCTGAGTGAACAGGCACCTGGGGGAAAGTTGCTGGTTCCCAAGATCACACAGGTGGGATATGGAACACCCAAATAAAAACCCAGGTTAATCAACCACCAAAGCAGGCAGTTATCTCTCCATAGCACTCAACACAGGAAAGCTCATTGAAAATGCCAAATAATAATAATAATGTAAAAACATTACTGTCAAAATTTGAGTCTTTCTTTTCTTTATCTTATTTCTACAACTACAAATCTATTTGTGTTTTTCAAGTTTTTATTTAAATTCCATTTAGTTAACAGAGCATAATATTAGTTTCAGGTGTAAAATTTAGTGATTCAACACTTACGTACAACACTCAGTTCTCATCACAAGTTCACTTTAATCCCTATCACCTATTCAACCCATCCACCTGCCAACTTCCCTTCCAGCAACTCTCAGTTTGTTCTCTATAATTAAGAGTGTTTCCTGGCTTGCCTCTATTTTTTTCCGGTATATTCATCTGTTTTGTTTCTTAAATTCCATATATGAGTGAAATCATATGGTATTTGTCTTTCTATGACTGACTTATTTTGCTTAGGATAATACTATCTTCATTCACATCATTGCAAATGGCAAGATTTCATTCTTTTTTATGGCTGAGTAATATTCCAGTGTGTGTGTGTGTGTGTGTGTGTGTGTGTGTGTATCTCACATCTTCTTAATCCATTTGTCAGTTGATAGACATTTTGACTCTTAATTTGGTTACTCTAGATAATGTTGCTATAGACATTGTGGTATCCCTTCAAATCAGTATTTTTGTATCCTTTGGGTAAATACCTAGTAGGCAATTATTGGATTGTAGGGTAGTTCTATTTTTAATTTTGAGGAATCTCCATAAAATTTTCCAGAGTGGATGCAACAGTTTGCATTCCCAACAACAGTGCAAGAGAGTTTCCATTTCTCCACATCCTTGACAACACTTGTAGCTTCTTGTGTTGTTTATTTTAGCTATTCTGATTGGTGTGAGGTGCTATCTCATTGTAGTTTTGATTTGCATTTCCCTGATAATAAGTGATCATAAGCATCTTTTCATGTGTCTGTTAGCCATCTGTATGTCTTCTTTGAAAAAATATTCATGTCTTCTGCCCATTTTTTAACTGGATTATTTGTTTTTTGGGTGTTGAGTTCATTATATATTTTGGATACTAATCATTTATCAGATATGTCATTTGCAAATATCTTTTCCCATTCTGTAGGTTGCCTTTTAGTTTTTTTTTATTATGTTCAGTTAACCAACATATAGTACATCATTAGTTTTTGATGTAGTGTTCAATGATTCATAGTTGCATATAACACCCAGTGCTCATCACAACATGTGTCCTCCTTAATACCCATTACTCTGTTACCCTATCCCCCCACCCCCTCCCCTCTGTAACCCTCAGTTTGTTTCCCGGAGTCCAGAGTCTCTCATGGTTTTATCTCCCTCTCTGATTTCTTCCCATTTAAGTTTTCCCTCCCTTCCCCTGTGGTCCTCTGCACTATTCCTTATGCTCCACATATGAGTGAAACCACATGATAATTGTCTTTCTCTGCTTGACTTTTCACTTAGCATAATCCCTTCCAGTTCCATCCATGTTGATGGAAATGGTGGGTATTCATCTTTTCTGATGGCTGAGTAATATTCCATTGTATATATGAACCACATCTTCTTTATCCATTCATCTGTTGAAGGACATCTCAGCTCCTTCCACAGTTTGGCTGTTTTCTTCACTGCAGAAGCTTTTTATTTTGATAAGGTCCCAATAGTTTCTTTTTACTTTTGTTTCCCTTACCTCAGGAAATGTATCCAGTAAGATGTTACCACTGATATCAAAGAGGTTACTGGCTGTGTTCTCCTCTGGGATTTTAATGGTTTCCTGTCTCACATTTAGGTCTTTAATCCATTTGGTGTTTATTTTTGTGTATGGTGTAAGAAAGTGGTCCAGTTTCATTCTTCTGCATGTTACTGTCCAGTTTTAACAACACCATTTGCTGAAGAGACTGTCTTTTTTTCCATAGGATATCCTTTCCTGCTTGGTCAAAGTTCAGTTGATCATATAGTTGTGGTTTCATTTCTGGGTTTTCTATTCTGTTCCATTGATCTATGTGTCTGTTTATGTGCCAGTACCACACTGTGTTGATTACAACTTTGTAATATTACTTGAAGTCCAGTACTGTGATCCCTCCTCCTTTGCTTTTCTTTTTCAAGATTGTTTTGGCTATTCAGGGTCTTTTGCAGTTCCATACAAATTTTAGTATTGTTTGTTCTAGCTATGTGAAAATGCTGATGGTATTTTGATAAGTTTTGCATTAAATGTGTAGATTGCATTGGGTACTATAGACGTTTTAACAATATTCATTCTTCCATTCCATGAGCATGGACTGTTTTTCCATCTCTTTGTGTCATCTTCAATTTCTTTCCTAAGTTTTCTATAGTTTTCAGAGTACACATATTTTAACTCATGGTTAGGTTTATTCCTAGGTATCTTATGGGTTTGGGGTGCAATTTTAAGTGGGATTGATTTCTTGATTTCTCTTTCTGCTGCTTCATTATTGGTGTATAGAAATGCAACTGATTTCTGTACATTGATTTTGTATCCTGTGACTTTACTGAATTCATGTATCAGTTCTAGAAATTTTTTGGTGGAGTATTTTGGGTATTTATAGTGTCATGTTATCTGCAAATAGTGAAAGTTTGACTTCTTCCTTGCCAATTTGGTTGTGTTTTATTTCTTTTGTTGTCTGATCACTGATGCTGGGACTTCTAGTACTATGTTAAATAACAGCGGTGAGAATGGACATCCCTATCTTGTTCCTGACTATAGAGGAAAAGCTGTCAGTTTTTTGCCATCGAGGATGATATTAGCTGTGGGTTTTCATATATGGCCTTTATGATGTTGAGGTATGTTCCCTCTAGCCATATTTTGTTGAGGTTTTTATCATGAATGGATGTTGTACTTTGTCAAATGCTTAAGAATCATATGGTTCTTATTCTTTCTTTTATTAATGTGGTATATCACATTGATTGAAAATGTTGAACCACCCTTGCAACCCAGGAATAAATCCCACTTGATCATAGTAAATGATACTTTTAATGTACTGTTGGATTCAATTTGCTATTATTTTGTTGATAATTTTTGCATCCATGTTCATCAGGGATATTGACCTGTAGTTCTCTTTTTTAACGGAATCTTTGGTTTTGGAATCAGGGTAAAGCTGACCTCATAGAATGAATTCCGAAGTTTTCCTTCCATTTCTATTTTTTGGAACATTTTGAGAAGAATAGGTATGAACTCTTTAAATGTTTGGTAGAATTCCCCTGGGAAGCCATCTGGCCTTGGACTTTTGTTTGTTGGGAGTTTATTGATTATTGATTCAATTTCTTTGCTGGTTATGGGTCTGTTTAAATTTTCTATTTCTTCCTGTTTCAGTTTTGGTAGTTTTTTTTTTTTTTAAGATTTTATTTATTTATTTGACAGAGAGAGACACAGTGAGAGAGGGAACACAAACAGGAGGAGTGGGAGAGGAAGAAGCAGGTTTCCCGCTGAGCAGGGAGCCCGATGCAGGGCTTGATCCCAGGACCCTGGGATCATGACCTGAGCCAAAGGCAGAGGCTTAATGACTGAGCCACCCAGGCACCCCAGTTTTGGAAGTTTATATGTTTCTAGGAACTTGTCCATTTCTTCCAGGTTGTCCATTTGTTGGCATATAATTTTTCATAATATTCTCCTATACTTGTTTGTATTTCTGTGGTGTTGGTTATTTCTCATCTCTCATTTGTGATTTTATTTAATTGGGTCCTCTTTTCTTTTTTAAGTCTGGCTAGGGGTTTATCAATTTGTTAATGTTTTCAAAAAACCAGCTCCTAGTTTCATTGATCTGTTCTACTACTTTTTGGTTGGTTGTTTGTTTTTAGTTTGTACACCACTTATTTCTGCTCTAATCTTTATTATTTCCCTTCTTCTGCTGGCTTTAGTCTTCGTTTATTGTTCTTTTTCTAGCTCCTTTAGGTGTAATGTAAGGTTGTATATTTGAGATTTTTCTTGCTTCTTGAGGTAGGCTTATATGGCTATATACTTCCCTCTTAGGACTGTTTTTGCTGCATCCCAAATGTTTTGGACTGTCATGTTTTCATTTTCATTTGTCTCCATGTATTTTTCTACTTCTTCTTTTGATTTCCTGGTTGACTCATTCATTTCTTAGTAGCATGTTGCTTAACCTCCATGTATTTGTGGTCTTTCCAAATTTTTTCTTGTGGTTGACTTCAAGTTTCATAGTGTTATGGTCAGAAAACATGCATGGTATGATCTCAATCTTTTTATACTTCTTGAGGCCTGTTTTGTTACCTAGTTTGTGATTTATTCTGAAAAATGTCCCATGTGCACTTGAAAAGAATGTGTATTTTGCTGCTTTAGGATGACATATTCTGAATATATCTGCTATGTCCATCCGGTCCAGTGTGTCATTGAAAGTCACTGTTTCCATGCTGATTTTCTGCTTAGATGATCTATTAATGTAAGTGTGGTGTTAAAGCCCCCTACTATTATTGTATTATTATCAATGAGTTCCTTTACATTTGTTATTAATTGTCTTATATATTTGGGTGCTCCCATATTGGGGGCATAAATATTTACAATTGTTAGATCTTCTTGTTTGATAGTTCCCTTTATTATAACATAGCACCCTTCTTCATCTCTTGTTACTGTCTTTGGTTTAAAACCTAGTTTCTCTGATATAAGTATTGCTACTCCAGCTTTCTTTTGATGCCCATTTGTGTGATAAATATTTCTCCATCCACTCACTTTCATTCTGCAGGTGTTTTTAGGTCTAAAATGAGTCTCATTTAGGCAGCATATAGATGGGTCTTGTGTTTTTATCCATTCTGACACCCTATGTCTTTTGATTGGAGCATTGAGTTCATTTACATTCAGAGTAATTGATAGATGTATATTTAGTGCCATTTTATTACTTGTTTTTTCATTGTTTCTGGAGATTTTCTCTGTTCCTTTCTTGTCTCTGTCACTTTTGGTCTTTCTTTCCCACTCAAAGTGTCCTCTTTAATGTTTTTTGCGGGGCTGGTTTAGTGGTCATGGACTCCTGTAGTTTTTGTTTGTCTGGAAACTTTTTTATCTCTCCTTCTATTCTGAATGCTATCTTTGCTGGATAGAGTATTCTTGGCTGTATATTTTTTCTTTCAGTGCTTTCAATATATCATACCACTGCCTATTGGCTTGCCAAATTTCTTTTTTTTTTTTATCAC
>NW_028030660.1:6319-13056 GCF_054177405.1 Leptonychotes weddellii
CTTATGTTAATCCCCATACATTACATCATTAGTTCTAGATGAAGTGTTCCATGATTCATTGTTTGTGCATAACACCCAGTGCTCCATGCAGAATGTGCCCTCCTCAATACCCACCACCAGGCTAACCCATCCTCCCACCCCCCTCCCCTCTAGAACCCTCAGTTTGTTTTTCAGAGTCCATCATCTCTCATGGTTCGTCAAATTTCTGTGGAGAGATCTGTTGCTAGCCTATGGGTCTTCCCTTGTAAGTTAGGGACTTCTTTTGTCTTGCTGCTTTTAGGACTTTTTCATTACTATATTTTGCAAATTTAACTATAATATGTCTTGTTGTTGGCCTGCTTTTGTTGATTTTGATGGGTGTTCTCTGTGCCTCCTGGATTTGGATGTCTGTTTCCTTCCCCAGATTATGGGAGTTTTCAGTTGTTATTTCCTCAAATAAATCTTCTGCCCCCTTTTCTCTCCCTTCTTCTTCTGGGACTTCTATGATATAAATGTTATTACTTTTGATGGAATTACTGAGTTCCCTAAGTCTATTCTCATGATCCATAATTTTTGTTTCTCTCTTTTGTTCAGCTTCATTATTTTTGTTATTCTACTTCTATATCACTTGTTCATTCCTGTACTTCTTCCATCTTTGTGGTCATTATATCCAGTCTGTTTTGAATCTCAGTTACTGCATTTTTTTCATTTCTGATTGTTTTTTAATTCTTCTATTTCCATGATAAGTGTCTCCTTGATGTCTTCCATGCTTTTCTGAAGCACAGCAAGTATCCTTATGATTCTTACTTTAAATTCTCCATCAGACATATTAGTTATATTTGTTTCAATTAGATCTCTGGCTGTGGCCTTTTCATGTTTTTTCTTTTGGGATGAATTCCTCCATCTTGGCATTTTGTTTAGGTCTTTCTTCTCTGTGTTAGAAAAGCCTGTTATGTTTCTTGCTCCTGAAAGTAATGGCTTTATGAAGAAGAGGTCATATACTGTCCAGGGCTTGGTGCTTCTTGGAGTGTCTCTGGTGTGTGCTCCATGCACTCTGCTGCTGTGTTTTGGCTGCTCTATCCCTCAGGTCAGTTGTCTGCAGGGACTCTCCTTGCCTGCAATGAAGAGTGTTTGGACCTTGGCCAGAGCATGGCAAGTTTTAAGTGGGTGTGTTCTGGTTTGCTTACTAAATGCGACCTGATGTTATTTCTACTAGAACTGAAGCCTTGCAGAACTCTATGGTTGGTAGACATGGTGTGGTGTGGGTTTCTGCCGGTCTTCTGGGAAAAGGGTCCACTGCACTGGGCCTTAGGCACACTGGCCTGAGAAAAGCAGTACCAGCAGAGTGCAGGAGGATGGGACTTGGTGTAAGCAAGTTAGGCAGCCAGGGTTAGAACTGTGTTGTTTACTGAATTTGGTTTATGTGGAGGGGTAGGGGAGGGAAATGGCACCAGCCAGCTCCTTTGTCCCCAGAAAGTCTCTGTGCTTGCTGCTCTCAGGGAAGTACTCTCAGAAGAGTGAATAATTCCCCTCCTGTGTCCCAGGCATTTTTCAGATCACTATTTTCATGCTGTCTGTGTCCAGGTTTCTTGCCTGCCTGGAGCAGCACAGTGCACTTTGGGCTCTATCCCAGCCAAGCCTGTTGACTTTTAAAACTTCAAACATTAAGGATGTGCTGTGGCAGAGGCCTGCACTGCTATTCTGGGGCAGGGTCTCACTGCACTGGGACAGATGTAGGTCTGACCAAGAAAGACAGTCATGCCAGAGCCCAGGGGCATGGAATTTGGAGCAAAGCAGGCTAAAGAGTCAGTGTCTGGGTTACTCACCCTCAGCAGGTGTCCTGTGCCTTTGCTGAGGGGTGGAGGAAGGAAATGGTGCCCACTGTTTCTTTTGTCCCTGGAAAGGCGTCTCTGAATACCACCACTCACTGATGGCCTCCCAGAAGAGTGTACAGTCTCCCTGTGTTCTTTAGGTGATCCTTAGATATGGCTGTCCACCTCAGGGTTGTTTGTCTGCCCTCTCTTCAAGAGTAGGGCAGCACCCTCAGGGCTCTATCCCAGCCATGCCACTGACTTTTAAAACTCTGATCTTTGAGCTCTGCTGCTTGTAAAAAACAAACAAACAAACAGAAAAAACAAAAAACCTCACAAAAATCAACCCCTCTCATTTTCACAGCCAACGGCTTTGTAGTAGAGTTCCCCTTGTTCATGTCCCTGTGCACTCCACTCTCTCCTGCCTTTCTCCATGACCAGGGCTCCCTGCCCTCCACAGCACCCATAATCCATTCCTCCCCCAAACCATGTCTCTGCACTTTCTGCCTTTCTCGATGTGGCCTTTTCTCTCCCTTTAGTTAAGCAGTTTGATGTCAGTCCTCAAGTCAATTTCTTAGGTATTCAGAATGACATGATACTTATCAAGCTGTGTTAGAGGGATAAGGTAAGCCTAGGGTCCTCCTACTATACCACTCTCTTAGCTCAAATCCCAAAAGACTATTTGTTTTAGTTCTACACCAGGTTTCAATATATTTTATTGTTCATATTTGTATACTACTTAGAAAATATGTATCATGTTGATGGTATATTTCCCACATATCCTAAAAATGAGGATAAAAATGATAAAGGCTTAATATAAACAAATAATAGAGGAATTTCTTACATAAAAAATATCTAAATGAACTGGCACATCACCTAGTGGTCCCCTATCAATATATTCTCTACTACTAAGTTTGCATATAAACTTCTAGTAATTTCATTTCATTTACTCATAGAAATCTTTCTCTCTCTCTTTCTTTCTTTCTTTTTCTTTCTTTCTTCTTTCTTTCTTTCTTTCTTTCTTTCTTTCTTTCTTTCTTTCTTTCTTTCTTTCTTTCTTTCTTTCTTCTTTCTTTCCCTGCTCTCTTTGATCATTAGTACATGCACTGAACAACTCCTTATCTATTGAGGTATCTCCCAAATCTCAGAAATTTTCAGTTTTTAAAATATCCAAATATTTATTCTGATCTAGAACTTCTAGAACTTGGTATAATGTTTAAATACAAAAATCAAATTAATATAAAGAGAAAACATTAATCTTGCCAATCCACAACCCATAAATTCATAACTTTTTAAATGATTATCAAGAAATAAAATCCCCAGGAGTTACATCAGCAAGGTGGTGGCGTGGGAAGTCCTGGCTCCTCCTTCTCTTCACAAACACACTAATTCAGCAACAATTCAAGGACAAATTCCCTTTGTAATAAATCCAGAATGTAAATGAAATGCTCCTGTCTGTGTGAATATGATACCAGGCTCACTAAAGCCAGCAGACAGATTCAGGACACCTTCTCATCTCAGTATCTGCCTCTGGCACGGTGCTATATGATCAGGAAAAGACCATTTAGCTCTCAGCTTCTCCCAGGGGAAGGAAGAAGTTGGTTCATGGGTTCCACACACCAGCATTTCCTCAGGGGCTCCCCAGAGGACTGTCTTTTTTCTTTCCAGTCTTGTATCTCTGATGAATCTGACAGTCTAGCCACCTGGGAGAGAATGGAATTGTTAGATGCCAAAGATCCTTCCATTCCCCCTGCTCAGCATAGAGTAAGCAGATGAAAAATCCCAGCTCCCAGCTTCCCCCTGGGAGGGAAGGAGTTGATCCATGCATCCAACACTCCATCTATTCCAGGCCTGCCCAAAGAAAAGTCATCTGACGTTCCAGTGTTGGATCTCTAATGGTCTAGCACAGTTTAGCTACCTTAGGGAGAATAGCAGTTTGCACTGGTAGAGGCCATAGATCCTCCCCTTGTATAGCACCAAGCAAACAGACAAAAACACAGCTGCCTGCCTCTCCAGGAGGGAAGGAGTTACTAGAGAGCCCCAGAATCTCTGGCCAAGCTGTGGATAAGGTCCTTCTCCTGTGTGCCACTAGTCCAAAAAGACTGAGAGAGGTGCCTGCTTTTGCTAATGCATAGATATCAACACAGAAAGTCAAGGAAAATGAAGAATCAGGGAAAGATGTTCCAAATAAAGGAACAAGAAAAATCTCCAGAAACTAACCGTAATAAAATTGAGATACATAATTTACAGGGATTGACAGAGAATTCATATCAACTGTCATAACATTACTCACCAAGGTCAAGAGAACAATGCATGATCAAAGTGAGAATTTCAACAAGGAGAAAATATTAAAAAATACCAAACAGAATTCATGGAGCTGAAGAACACAATAATTGAACTGAAAAATTCACTGGCAACACTTTCTTTAAAAATGAAGGGGGGTATAAAGACTCCCATCCCCCAAAAAAGCCCCAAAAACAAAAGCTGAGGGAGCCCATTACTACTTGCTACACCTCAGAAGAAATGCTACAGAGAGCTGCTCAGGTAGAAGCAAAAGGATCCTAACCCGGAATATAATTGCATGAGAAAGCATGAAACTTGTTGGGAAGTATAAATATTTAGGCGAATAGAGAATAGTATATTACTATAATGGTGTTGGGGAAAACACTTTTAATTCTGGTATTAAAGATAAAGGACAAAAGTATTAAAAATAATCATAATTTAAAAATACGTTAAAAGATACACAATAGAAATAGATGTAAATTGTAACAATAACACAATGTGAGGGGGCAATTAAAGTGTGGTGTTTTTGTATGTGATTAAAGTTAAGTTGTTATCAGCTTAAAATAAACTATTAAACTGGCAAGAGTGCCAAGAATACTCAGTGGGGTAAAGGTAGTCTCATCAACAAATGGTCATGGGAAAACTGGATATTCAAATGCAAAAAAATAAAATTGGACCCTTATACCATACACACAAAAAATTAACTCAAAATGGATTAAAGACTTAAATATAAGACCTGGAAGTATAAAAATGCTAGAATAAAGCTGCATGACATTGATCTTGGCAATGATTTTATGGATTTGACATCAAATGTGCAACAAAACCAAAAATAAACTTGCAGACCTACATCAAATTAAAAGATTTCTGCACCACAAAGGAAACAAACAATCAACAGAGGGAAAAGGCAACCTGTGGAATGAGACAAAATATGTGCAAACTATATATCTGATGAGGTTAATCTTCAATATATGCAAGAAACTCCTTGTACAAAAAAAACTCCTTGAACAATAAACAAAAAATGAAACCCTAATAACTCACTTAAAAACGGGCTAAGAAACTGAATAGACATTTCTCCAAGGAAGACATAGATAACAACAGATATATGAAAAGATGCTCAATGTGAATAGTCATCAAAGCTGCAATGAGATGTCACTTCACACCTGTCAGGTTGGCTATTATTAAAAAAATAAGGGGCACCTGGGTGGCTCAATCAGTTAAGCATCATGATCCCAGGTCATGATCCCAGGGTCTTGGGATTGAGCCCCACGTTGGGCTCTCAGCGGGGAGCCTGCTTCTCCCTCTCCCTCTGCCTGCCATTCCCCCCCCGTCAAATAAATAAGTAAAATCTTTAAAAAAATTTTTAAAGATAATAAATGTTGGTGAGGCTGCAGAGAAACTGGAATCCTTGCACATTGTTGGTGGGTATGCAAAATATTGCAGCTACTATGGAAACCAGTATGATGTTCCTCAGAAAATTAAGTACAGAAATATATAATGTAGTAATTCCATTCTGGATATTTATCCAAAAGAATTGAATCAGGATCTTGAAGAGATATTAGCACTCCTATGTTCTTTGCAGCACTATTCACAATAGCCAAGATGTGGGAACAACCTAAGTGTCCATCAATGGCTGGAAGAATAGAAAAAATGTAATATATCCATACAATGGAATATTATTCTGCTTTATAAAAGAAGGAAATTCTACAATATGTGGAAAGATGAATGAACCTTGAGAACATTATGCTTAGTGGAAAAAGCCAGTCTCAAAAAGACACACACTGTATAATTCTACCCACATTAACTATCTAAAATAGTCAAATTTATAGAATCAAAGAGTGAAACAGTGATTCCAGGGTCTGGGAGGAGAGGAAAACAGCAAGTTATTAGTCAACAGGCATAAAGTTTAAGTACAATGCATAAACTTCAGAGATCTGCCATATAACATCATACCTATAGTCAACAATAATGTACACTTAAAATTTTTGTTATGAGGGTAGATTTCTTACCACAATAAAATAAAAATGTTTTACAGTAACAAAATGTCCAAGTTATGAGTTTCCTATGCTTTTTAAAATATGATTCATTTTCCACAAGTACTCTTAGGTTGAAATAAAATTGCTAATCAAAAAGTTTTTAGTTATCCATTGATAGTCATGCTCTATAGAAATAGTGTTTTGGAAGCTATACTCTGATAACTGCTTACCAGGTGATTGATTAATATATGCCTCAAGGAAAATAAATCTTCATATGGAGTTCTTTCTTAATAAGTGTACATTTTGTTTTTTTAGTTGGGGAAGGGGTGAAGTGAGATGGAGAGAGAGAATCTTAAGCAGGCTCCACACCCAGTGTGGAGCCCATCACAAGGCTCCCTCTCACAACCCTGAGATCATGACCTGAGCTGAAATCAAGAGTTGGCACTTAACTGACTGAGCCACCCAGGTGCCCCAATAAGTGCACGTTTCTTAAAATGACTCCCATGAACACCAACATCCATAGTCTGAAATTTATTTTTTTCACTTTTATCCCAAATTCACATCACCAAAATTTTAACCCATTACATTAGAGCTTCTTGTACTATGTAGCCTGTGGAAATTTAGAGGCAACTGAATGGAGTATTTCCTAAAACTAACAAGGAAACTTCACTATACTAAAAGAGAAATTTGT
>NW_028030660.1:13156-18899 GCF_054177405.1 Leptonychotes weddellii
ATTTTAAAATATTACATACAATTTTTAAAATCATAAAATTAATTTAAACCTCTATTGGATTCCCACATCTTATTCTATATCCACTAACAGAATCCAAATGAAAGAATCAAAGGTTAAATTGGCTCTCTCTGCACAGGTGTCAGGCTATTTTAGGGCACAGAGACAAGGGAATTAAATAAATAACTGGTGACTCAGCATTCACCACTGTCCTCAGGAGGAGCTGACAGTCTCTGTCAAATTACAAGGGAGATCAGACCCAGTTTCTCCAATAAAATAACTCACTCCCTCAAAGACACATGCAAAAAGACACATAAAAACAGTCATATTGATGGTAGACTCCCCAGTAGGCTTGTTTTGGATGCATGTATGCCATTCTTTCTGGCTATGAATATCCTTGCTGTTTCTCCCTCTGACCATTAGATAGCACATTCCAGTTGTCATAGAAACCAGAGTATCAGCATAACAATCAGTTTTACATTAGCTTTCCAAGGAAGCTATGAAGTACAAATTCCTCCTAGGAAACAATGCCATGAAGAGATTATTTCAGCAATTCCCCCCAAATTTACCATTGGAGTAAAATAAAAGGATTTTAAAACAACGAGTTAAAATGGATGATTTAAAGGATAGTTAATTGTTCTGGATTTCCTGTCAGATGCAGCAAAACTGGTTTCAATGTCTGATTAGGATCACCTTAGAACCTGAAATAACAGATGCTTGTGCTGGAAGGGATTTCAAAATCCACATCACCCCAAACCCAGGGCAGTCAATACCTCCAGATGACCTGGTTCAAAAATTACCACATTCTTTCTAGTGCATCTTAAATTTATCATCAAAATCATGACTTTACACCATAGCTAAGTGGTTCACTTATTACAGTCCTAAAACTAAATGAATAAATGAATGAGGTAGAGCAGAAAATGTTAGAATCTGGACATTGAGATGATTCTAATAAGGAAGGAGAATCAGAGTAATATTTGAGAATGACATTTTCCCCCCACCAAGATCCTTGTTGATAATGGAGATACCTAATTATAACAGGAATATATTGAGGCCAACTCCAAGGATTTTTGGTACATTTGGGACAACACAGGGAGGAGAAAATTTAGTAAATATTAACCTTCCAGATATAGTATTAGGGAAAATGGCCCCTAAGTATTTTCCTGGGCTAAGGACATTGGTAAATTTTTGGATAAATGTTTACAAAAACTGTAGTATGAAGAAAATGATTCCAGGAAAGAAAAACTGACCTCCAGTTCCAGGATGATATGACATAGACTAACTTTTCTTTCTCCTTCTCCTAATTCAACAGACAGGTGTAAAAGGACTGTGAAGGTTGAAGGAAGGTGACAGGCCAGGGAACTCAAGACTTGAAAGACACAGTGGTGTCTGTGAGTCTATTGAGTTTTCTTTGTATCTTTTATATATTTCTAATTGGGTGACAAAGAGACCTACAACCTGGAAGTTGTCACAGGCATAGACAAAAAACAAAGGAAAACAAGAAGTCTACTCTTTCTGTCTAAAGGTTCTGGGAAAAGGGTACTTAGCAAAGACAGTGAGGAGACCCATCCTGCCCAACAATAGAAGCAGTGGCAGCAGCATAGTCTATCAGGACCTAGCCAGGTACCTGTTCCGTACTCCATGCATGAAGTAGTGATGGATCAGTCTGCCACAGCATCAGCAACCAGGGCCTAATATTTCATGATCTCCCACCCAATGGCATTGGGCACATAGGTGGCACCTGAAGAGATCAAGAGGGAGACTAGCAGAGCCAGAATAAAGTCAGCCAGAATAGTACTGAACTGGGCTCTGAACATTAAACTGCCATTTGAACTAAAGGTCACAAAAGTTAGCCGAACTCTATAAGCTAGATCTAAAAAGAGGTGACCACCTGTTGAAATGGGATATAAGATCAAGAATCTTCCAGCATAATAGTCAAAATGTCAAGGATTTGTTAAAAAATCACTCATCATACCAAGGACCATGAAAAACAACTTAAATGAGAATAGACACACTACTCCATAGTGTTTTGGTACAAGGGATTACAGGACAGAAGATAAATATGAGGCTGCTACTTTAGGGATTATGCTGTTTCCTAAGCAATGATAAAATCTACAGACTTCCATAGATAACACATTCATAGGCAAATGTTTCACTTATGTACTATGTTAAAATTAATTTAAAAAATAATATTTAGGGGCACCTGGGTGCCTAGTTGGTTAAGTGTCTGCCTTCGGTTCAGGTCATGATCCTGGGGTCCTGGGATTGAACCCCGCACTGGGCTCTCTGCTCAGTGGGGAGTCTGCTTCTCCCTCTCCCTCTGCCCCTCCCCCTGCTCCTGCTTTCTCACTATCTCTGTCTCTCAAATAAATAAATAAAATCTTTAAAAAAATAAGATTTAGGTGCATTTGATGACCATACCAACTTATCATCAGAATAGTGCACACACATTTTCTCTAATATGTGCTTATTCAGGTTAGACAGACTGAGCTGTAGTAGGACACAGCTCTGCTTTCTATTAACAAGTAGTCAGTTGAGGGACTCAAAAGCAAAAAGAACCCATCTCAAACCTCCTGGGATCCATGGGGCATGTGCCAGGCAAGTCCAGAAATATACTTGTATATAAACTGAGTGAAGATTTTCAAATTTTTTTTTAGTGAGGGGAAAATGAAAAAGGAAACCAAGACACATATCCAGACTTTATAGTTAAACACAGAAGATAAATTTTGGTAGGATTGCCAGATTTAGCAAATAAAATTATAGAATGCCTGGTTAAATCTGAATTTCAGATACACAACAAATATTCCCAAACTTAGGGGGAAAGCATTCAGTCATTCACCATTAAATATGATGTTGAGTACCCTTTACCAGTTTGAGGAGGTTTCTTTTTATTACAAGTTGTTGGATGGTTTTATCACATACAGATGTTGAATGTTGTCAAATGGTTTTTCTGCACTGATTGAGAACACACTTTTTCTTTTGTGTGTTGATAGGTGAATTGCATTAATTAATTTTGAATGTTTAAGCAATTTTGAATTCATGGGTAGTTCCCACTTATTGATGATATATTATCCTTTTATTATTGCTGAATTCAATTTGCTAATATTTTGTTAAGGATGTTTTACCTATATCAATGAGGGTTACTGGTCTGTACTTTTAATTTTTTTGTAATTTTTTTGTTTGTTCATGCCTTCAGTAAAACATTGTTCTTATAAAATGAGTGTGAAGTGACTCTTTACTTTCTATTTTATAGAAGAATTTGTGTAAAATTGATAATATTTATACTTTAATTATTTTATAGAATTCCCCTGTGAAGACGTCTGGATCTGGAGTTTTCATTGTTGGAATAATTATAATTATGAATATAATTTCTTCAGTACATATAGAACTATTAAGGCTGTAGATTCCTTTTTGAGTGACCTCTGATAGTTTCTATCTTTCAAGTAATGAGTTTATATTATTTACGTTGCTGAATTTAATGTATAAACTTGTTCATGTTATTTCTTTATTACATTTTTAATGCTTATAGTATCTGTAGTGATGTCTTCACTTTTAATTTCTGATAATTGGTAATTCATTTTTCTCTTTTTTCCTTGATTAGTGAGGCTAGAGTGCTATCATTTTTTTTTTTAGTTTTTATTTAAATTTCAGTTAGTTAACATACAGTGTAATATTAGTTTCAGGTATAAAATTTAGTGAGTCAACACTTACATACAACCCAGTGCTCATCACAAGTGCCCTCCTTAATCCCCATCACCTATTTCACCATCCCCCCACCCCCTCCCCTCTGGCAACCATCAGTTTATTCTCTATAGGTAAGAGTCTATTTTTTGACTTGCATTTCTCATTTAAGCTATATTGATTATCTTCCTATATCTTTATTTATTTTTTCATTTTTTTCACATATTGTGTGGATCCATTTTTTTTTAATTATTATTATCATTTTTTATTAACATATAGTATTTGCTTCAGGGCTACAGGTTTGTGATTCATCAGTCTTATATAATACCCAATGTTCTTTGTAACACATGCTCTCCCCAATGTCCATCACCCAGTTACCCCCTCCCCCCGCCCCTCCCCTCCAGCAACTCTCGTTTGTTTCCTGAGATTAAGAGTCTCTTATGGTTTGTTTCCCTTTCTGGTTTCATCTTGTTTCATTTTTCCCTCTCTTCCCCTATGATCCTCTGCCTTGTTTCTTAAATTTCACATATCAGTGAGATCATATGATAATTCTCTTTCTCTGACTGACTTATTTTGCTTAGCACAATACATTCTAGTTCAATCCACATCATTGCAAATGGCAAGATTTCATTTTTTGATGGCTGCATAATATTCCAGTGTGTGTGTGTGTGTGTGTGTGTGTGTGTGTGTGTGTGTCACATCTTCCTTATCCATTCATCTGTTGATGGACTTCTGGGCCCTTTCCATAGTTTGGCTACTGTGGACATTGCTGCTATAAACACTGGGGTGCAGGTGCCCCTTTGGATCACTACATTTGTATCTTTGAAGTAAATACCCAGTAGTGCAATTGCTGTGTCATAGAGTAGATCTATTTTTAATGTCTGGAGGAAACTCCATACTGTTTTCCAGAGTGGCTCCACCAGGTTGCATTCCCACCAGCAATTTAGGAGGGTTCCCCTTTCTCCACATTCTCACCAACATCTGTTGTTTCCTGACTATATGGCCCATTTTTGTAAAAAAAAAAACAAAACACACATATATACATGCTGTGTGTGTGTATGTATACACACACACACACACACCCAAAGAAAGAGAGAGCTACATGTGTATATGATAGAAGAAGAAAGGTTGATAGAACGATCACCAATATATCAATAGTGGCTGTGGGATTATGAAGGATTGTTCTTTTCTTCTTTTCCCCTTAATTATGTGTTCTCTAGGGGCATCTGGGTGGCACAGTCGGTTGGGCATCTGACTTGATTTCAGCTCAGGTCATGATCTCAGGGTCGTGAGACTGAGCCCCACCTTAGGCTCCAAACTGATCAGGGAGTCTACTTGAAATTCTCTCTCCCTCTCCCTCTGCCCCCCCAATAAATAAATAAATCATATATATATGTATATATATATATATATATATATATATATATACCACATTTTGTTTATCCATTCTTCTGTCAATGGACATTTGGGTTGCTATTGTGTATTTATTAGATTCCAGAATTTCAAAAATGTTGATTCTGACAGTTTTTGCAAGCTTATAGTTGCTTCAGTAGATTGAAAGAGACTTGGACTTCTCCACTCCACAATTTCAGCATGCCATTTGAATAAATATTTTTTAATTTCTATATCACACTTTGAAATCAATACTGAAAATGGTATAACATATTATAATTTTTGTTTGCAATTATTTTGCCTAAAAGTCTGTCTTCCTTTTAAAACATTAACTTACTAATTAAAAAGGAAGTGGACAGGGGGCGGAGCAAGATGGCGGAGGAGTAGGAGACCTGGATTTCGTCTCCTCTCAGGAATTCAGCTGGATAGGGATCAAACCATTCTGAACACCTACAAACTCAACAGGAGATCGAGGAAAGGAATAGCAACAACTCTCTGAACAGAAAAGCGACCACTTTCTGGAAGGTAGGACGTGCGGAGAAGTGAATCCGAGGTGATATTCGGGAGGATAGACAGCGGGGGAGGGGCCTCCGTCGGCCGCTTCTGGCAAGTGATAGAACCACGGAGCACAAAATCGGAACTTTTAAAAGTCTGCTCCGCCGAGGGACGTCGC
>NW_028030661.1:0-1000 GCF_054177405.1 Leptonychotes weddellii
AATGGGTATAGAGTTTCAGTCTGGGATGATGATAAAGTTCTGGAGATGAATGGTTTTGATGGTTTCACAACATGGTGAATGTACCTAATGCCACTGAACTATACACCTAAAAATGGTTAAAATGGTAGATTGTATGTTAGGTATATTTTACCATAATAAAAATATAAAATAGAAATAACTATTAATTAGTAGCTTCAATTAGTAGCTTCTGATAATGTTCCATCATCAGTGGCTTCTGGACTGCCCACCTCTACAGAAAGAACTAGCATGGTGTGGTATCATATCGATAAGGTCATAGGTTATAAAGTCAGATGGTGAGTCCTAATCCCAAGTACATCTCTTACGGCTATGGGGCAAGTTAACTAACCTTTTCTTACCCTTAATTTTCTCTTCTGTGAATGATGATGATAATATCTACCTAGAAAGGTTGTCTCAAAGAAGTAAACATTTTAGAGTTAAAAAGTCATTCTTCACTAACACTTCGGATTTTCCTTCATTCAGTTTGCTGAACACTGCTTATGTTAACAACATCTTAAGTTGTAGGTTTCATCAGAGATCAAGGATGTATCAAGGTCCACTTTGGTTTTGGAAGAGTATGGTGGCATTTTGAATCTAGTTATTTCCCATTTGCAACTTCAGGCTTTTGAGGAGGTAATGTACAATGATGAGACTTTACAGACATAATAGTTTCCATTTATCAGTACCATTAGCTTATCAAAGAAAAGTTCAGTGTAATAAAAGGATGCTTTACAAATATCATCATGACAAAGATTGTAGTTCTCTTTATGAATAAGGACAATGTGAAGTTATTTTCTTAAATCACTGGTCCTAGAAGACATGCCATTTGTGTTTGTAGCCCTAGCATTTGGCACAAAGTAAGTATTTGATAAATGTTTTGAATGGAAAGAAAAAACCCCAACTTCTGACTCATAGAGAAGGATATTTGTAGGTTGAAAACTACATACAATAGTATAACTATAAAACTGTGCTGGTAGCACAA
>NW_028030662.1:0-10369 GCF_054177405.1 Leptonychotes weddellii
CTTCCCGCCGAGCAGAGAGCCCGATGTGGGACTCAATCCCAGGACCCTGGGATTGTAACCTAAGCCGAAGGCAGACGCTTAACAACTGAGCCACCCAGGCGTCCCAGATCAAAATTTTTAAGTACAGAAGAAAATATAGTGAATAGAGCACCATTACACATGATAGCCCAAATCAGAAATAATCCAAATGTCCATCAATGGTAGAATGGACAAATAAATTATAATATATGCATACATTTGCATATTATATGAGGAAAAACTAATTGTTGTTATACACAAAAATATGAGTGAATTTTATAAACATTAAGTTTGAGCTAAGGACACCATGCACAAATGAGTACATACTGTATTCCACTTATGTATAGCTTAGAGATTTTCCCACAGCAACACATGAAGAGTTTCCTCATTCTTTTTTGCAGTTATAAAATTTATTCTACTGTATGAATATACCCTAATTTATTTACAATTCTATACTGACATACATTAGGTTTTTCCCAAACTTTTGTTGCGTTTATTTAGACGAATTTGTAGGCTAGAAAGAAAACTGTAGGGCTCTCTACAAGGAGGATCTTTTAGGCAAGGTAACTTCAAATCCCAGCTTGAACAGTATATTATTACAGGAAAAGTCTCTGGGCATCCGGGTCACAGTCTTAAGAGGAACTGGGGAAAATACATAGATTTACCTATACAACTAAGACCACACTCTCCTCATCCCCTCAAAACAAAACAAAACAAAATCAAACAACCCAACACTTCATCATGTGTTTCAATGTTCACAGGCCACTGACATTACTTTATGAAAACAACTCATAAGGGCCTAGTGATAAATCTCATTTTGTAGGCCACACAGTGTAATCAGTAAGTTATAGTCCATTGAATCTCCAAAACTGAATCAAAATTCCAAAGCTGAAAAATCTAACTTCCAAAGCGGTTAAAGACTCTATTCTTCACTAGCATTAAAGACAAAAGGAATCACCCAACACTGTATATCTCTGTGAAATCCAGCTAAGAGTAAGAACCCTCTGATACCACATGCATAGCAAGATCAAGAAATCAGGCTCTGGAGCCACACTCCGCATCATTTCTATTTCTGTTCCCTTCCAACAGTCCCTTCTCGCTACACACTGATTGGTTTATCAAGAAACTGACAGGAGCAACTAGATCTCCGCTAGGCCATTTGACTCCAGTAAACCAGAAAAAATAACAGTTAAAAAAAAAAATAGCACCCTCCTCCCCAGAAAAAGTTTTCTTAGCAAAATGTATTATCGTTGAGAAAAAAAATATGTAACTCAATCATCTAAATTTTATTTGTTTAGTTAGTCTGGGCTCACATAGCGTAAGTGCTCTTATTATTATTATACATCTGGGTGAGATTAAATTTTTTCAAGTGTTCTGCAAAATCTAAGGCAAGTCTAAGACCATTATTTGCCAATCCTTCTTTATCAGCAATCCAATACTAGTGACTGATTCCATTGATGGGAAAGCCCTAGGTGGCTCAATAATAAAGAAAATACGGATTAGCACAGTCCCCTGAGGTAAATCCTAATGCATTATTGATGTGTCTACTACCTTATCAGAAAAGTCTCTAGGTAACTCTTGGGGGTTCACAGACTTATCGCAATGATATTCTGCAAAAATGACAGAATAATTCTACAGAAGCCAAGAAATTCTATTTTTAAAACTGTATACATGCCCCTGAATCTACTCTCCAAAGCAATCTCTTAAACTATATTTTAAAGAGGAAAAAAATGTCATATTTTACCATAAAATTACCTTTCAGGCTAAAAACAAGGCTAGGGAATACACACACACAATCTGTAGGTATAGGCCTAAAGTGGAGAGTTGATAAAATTTGACAGGTAAGGGAACTTTACTTTTCTTTCCTTCACCCACCAAAGCAAAAATGCCTAAGGCACTCAAACTTATAACCCTAATAACAGTTTATGATCAAAACCTCAGATGAGCAATGGGAATTCTTCAGGAGAAAATGTTCATAAGTGTTTTTTAAAATCATACATAACTGCTATATAAACAAACAGATTAACTAAAATAAGCATCTGATGTCTTCACGGATTCTACCAAGCACTTTATGGCTTGCATTAACCATGAAAATTTACACAAGGCTTTGCACGTGATTCAACTCTGGACACAGAACTCATTGAGACACGTTTATGTCCTAAAACACCCCCTTCACCACACAAGCTCTGAATAGGTTTAAAACAAGACAGCCTGTGGGTAGCACTGCAGAATTTGGAGCTAAGTTTTATTGTCCCTACCACGTTCAGCCAGCCATAGAGCAACAAATCAAAGTTCCAATATGCACACTGCACCTGCAAGACTTAGGTATGCTCCAAGTCAAATATTTGCAATTTTTTCATCCCAAATCTGCACAAATGAAAGTATGCAGGTCGCAGCACCAGACCTCTTGTCAGCCAAAATGATCTCTATTTCCCACATCAGCCGTGTCCTACTGTTTTTGAGTCCTTCAAACGGACATGTGCCAGGAACTGTGCTAGCAGCTTGCATGTATTATCTCTAATCCTTAAAACAAATCCCATTCTACTGTTGAGGTAAGTGAGGCCAGAGAGGTCAAGGTGATTTGCTCAATGCCGCAGAGTCAGTAACTGCTGGAGCTGATTCAAATCCTGCTCTGCCAGGCTCCGAAGGACCATCTCCCTGATCCTCCTTCAGCTAAATTCACTACCTGCAACACCGGTTCCCTCTATCAAAGTAAATTCAAGCGTTAACTGTCAGAAATGGTGACAACAGCTGAGAAGACTATCATACCTAAAGCTGGAGCACAAGACCCAAGAGTTCCCTGCCAGGAAATGCAGTCACCTCCTTTAGAATAACTAGTTCCAAAGGCTATGGTTCAAAATATAAGAGAATTCACAGGGGTTTTTGTTGTTGTTGGCGGTCTCTTCACGGACTTTTTACAACAAGGGAAATGAAACGCAAGAGTATATTCACATTCTTGGTGAAATTATCTAAAACCCTTGAGTAAAGGGTGATTTTTTTTTTTTAAACAGTTCACTTTTACAGGTTACTTCTTTGACAGGCTCTAGACATTCAAAAACAAAATCAAATCAGTAGCATTACCAACCAACTTTTTTCTACAGACTTGAAAAGTATTTTCTTACCACACTACAAGATTACTTCCCATACTATGAGCAGAAATGGAAACAGATCTGGGTGTCACGAATTACATCTTGAGGCCACAGTTGCAGAAAGTAGGTGCTGTTTCCCTTGAGTAGGAGCCGCTGATCTGAAACCTCCTAAGGGAAGGGTGTCTGAGGAAGAGTGCTGAAGAAACTAAAGCAAGCTGTTTATATTAATGAGGGAGCTGCTGGCCCCACTACTCCTTAAGTGTTTCACTGCCATGCAATTGTTTTCCAGCCTCCAAGCTCTGAATCTGGCAGACAGAATGCTGTTCTCACAGCCATACGTGTTCTATGATCAGCTGCTCTGTGGTGTGTGGGTGTTTAACTAGGTAAGGGACTGGTTAGAAGAGGTTCTGCAATATTAAATCAAGGAAGCACACTGTCCCCTGAGATTTTAGTGATCTGTCACTCTACGACGCTGACAAAGTAACATATTTGCAACATTGAAATGGTCTGGGTTTAGGATAGGCAAATAATTTCCGACAGTAAAGCTTCAGGCATGACATGAACAAAAAATATAACCTGTAATATAAGCCACTTCAAGCATGTTTATTAGATAATAAAAAATGCAATATTTGCCATCTCAGCATGCTTTCAAACTTCATAGGGTATACTGCCTAATTATTAGAATAAATGCTATTCTTCAGGTGTGTGGAACAGGTTCTATGCAAGATTCCAAGCCTCCCCCACCGCCTTCCAAAACAAGTTAATACCATGAATTGGGTAGCCTCTCAGAACCTCAAAAATGTAAAAAATAAATAAATAAAAGGTCTCAAAGGATTCTTCAAGTAAAAAATATTGTCAGAGCTGTAAGCTCCTGGAGAGCTGGGGACTATGTTTCTTTAATGTCACTGCCCATCACAACACCTATCACAAGTGGAATAAATCCCCCTTGGTTGAAATATAATCAAAAGGCAAAAGCTGGATGCAGAGTGATTTAAACAAGAATAGCTGATATTTATCCCCTGCTTGTTGATAGAATAGTGCAAAGTTCATCCCTTGTTCTAAATTCTAAACACGGGGACTGAATTCCCTAACTGCAATTAAGATCCTCCCATTAAAACAAAACTTTAAAATGGATGGTTCTGGTGGCAATGTCACCCTGAATAAAGACATGAAATCATATTTAATAAAGTTGAAAAAATCTGCACAGAGCAGGTGCTCTACTATGGGAATGACAAAGCCTTCTTTTAAGAAATCAAGTCAACCTCCATCAACACATCATGGATAGGTATCATGAAACAGACCACTGACTTTGCTGTTGAAATATGCTACATTTAGAAAACAGTGCAAGGAACATACATCATCAACTGGTCAAATTCAGACCAATTATTTTGACTCCAGTTTTAACTTTTTCTGAAATTCTCACATACATCTCCTTTTTACAGGAAGACAGGGAACGTAATGAAAGAACAAAACACAAGGATACATGTATCATCTACTTTGTTGCTTACTGCTCAGGACCAAAGTACTGTAATGCCAATCCTCAAGAAACAAAACAAAACACAAAACTCAAGTTCCTTTCACTTTTGCATAATAGAGATCTCAACCTGACTGTCCCAGGACTAGCTTCAAGAGGACTGTAATTGCATACAAAAATCATGAGCGTCTCTTTCACGAAAAAGAGGACCCTAAAGGCTTTCATGATTCTCAAAGAAAGGTTAAGAACCACTGAAGCAGACATTTCCAGAATCACTAAAACTCAGAGGTGATCATTTTAAACAAAATTATACTAAAGGTAGTATCTATTAGAATACATGTGCACAGTCCTGATACAGGACTGTGCAGGTGACCTCTCTCAAATCAGCCCTAGGCGGGAACATCCCTTGCATTCGTTGCACACACATGCTAGCCACAGCAGCCCGTCATTCCTTAAGCATACACATGTTGTCAACAAAGCATGTGCTAGTTGCCATTCCCAGAACAATACACAGGCCTGGCCATCTCTGGGGAAAAAAAAAAAAATACACATTCTTCCCAAAACACCACCCTATGTAGTTACTATGCCTTGACGACCGATCTTACATATTAAAACAAAATAAATGGAAATGCCCACACACATGTATCTAATCGACTGAGGAAAAAAGCATCACTCAGGTATTATTCAGGGCACACCGGAGATGCAGATCAGGAAAACACTATGATAACGATGCTTGAACATGGGGACCATCACAGACTCACGCAGGAACATCCTGAGAACATGGTTGTGGAAAGAACCCCTCTCCAAAAGCAAAAGCAAAAGCACATTCCTTTGATTGGCACAAGCTATTCCTGACAATGGATCCGCAATGACAGGGGCTGCTCTGGCAATCAGGAAGAGAGAGAGAGAGAGAGAGAGAGAGAGTGTGTGTGTGTGTGTGTGTGTGTGTGTGTGTGTGGTGGGGGAGGGATGTACTTAAATGTGATCAAAGACTGGCCCTCTTCAAAGAAGAGCATATGGGATCTCAAATCGTGAAGACAGACTTCGAGGGTGAGGCAGGGGCATTTATCATTTCTACAGGAGACATCCCTCGACAATGAACATGTTATGTGCAGATGTAACGGGGGTGTCACTACCTTTAGCGTCTCCCATCTAAGAATCTTCAGTAGAGCCTGATTGGAGGGGAGGAGGAGGTGGGGGTGGAGAAAGGTCTGCATTACCCTCTGGGGTGAGTGTTGGGCGGGTGTACATTGGATGCATTTTATCTCGAGCGGCACAATACTCCCAGGGGTTGGAGGTTTGGGCGCAACCGCAGGGCCCGGGAGGCAATGGGTGCACGCCACCAGCTGCAGGGCAGGGGAATGCTCGCTGGAGGACCGGGGCAAACCTCTCCTTCGGCCCGCTAACCCAGGCAACCCCAGCCTCCCCTCGGGCCTCGGGGCGAGCGGGCTCTCTGCAAAACTGGAGCCCGGCCCGGGTCCGGGAGCGAGGGGCCGAAGGAGCAGAAGCGGGCGCCCCCGGCCCGAGCTCGCGGCCAGAGGAGCGCAGCGCCCCGGGCCTCCCCGCCGGATGGGGGCTGCTCCGGCCTAGTGCACGCAGCTGCCTCGGCGAAGGGTTAACCCGGCGCCCGAGCCCCGGCCGGCCCGGCGGGCAGCGGAGAGGAAGGGCTGCTGCAAGGGGCGCAGCCGCGACTGTGGCGTGTGCGTGGGGGGCAGGGGCCCCTACTCACCCTGGCCGGCCGCCTCCGCCTCCGCCGCCCCGACCGCCGCCTCGGCGGTCCATCCCTGCGGCGGGGGGCCTGTAGCCGCGGCGCTCGAGTAACAACCGCCGGCCGGGCCGGCCCCTCCCCCCGCCCAACGTCTGCCCTCAGGGCCGCTCCGCAGACCCGGCCTCGGCCGCCGCCGCCGCCGCCGCCGCCGCCGCCGCAGCGCTACGTGGCCGCCGCTCCGACGTCTCGCGACTCCCTTCCGAGCGCGCGAGGGCGAGCGGGGCCGGCGGGGCGGGCGGCGCGCGGGGAGGGAGGCAGGGGAGGGGGTGTGCGTGTGTGGTTGTGTGTGCGGAGCCGGGGGCAGGGAGGGAGGGCGAGCGGCGGCGAGAGCGCGCGCGCGCCCGCGGCCCCGTCCCTCGCCCGCCCCCCCCCCCCCCGCCCAACGGGGAGCCGACACCTCCCTCTGCCCGCCCCCCTGGCATCCCGGCCGCTGGGCGCGGCGGCGCGCATGCGCAGCCCCTCGGGCAGGCCCTGGCGCACCTTTCCTCCCCGCCGCCACAACGTGAGCGCCCCGCCGCCCAGATAACCGCCGACTCCCGCTCCACCCCCGCCTTCCCCCACTCCGCCCACTGCCGAACGCCCAGGTAAAGGCGTGGACTGCGCGTGCGCACCGCTCTCCCTGGGTCTGGGGGCGTGGTTGCTGAAAGGAAGCCAAAACGCAGAGTAGGAGGGAGCCTGGGGCGGAGGGTGTGAGCCTCCCCGAAGTAGGGGCGGGTTAGGATTAAGGAAAGGTAAAGTGAAGAAAAGGGGCCGAAGTAGGAAAGTGGGCCCAAGTGAGACTTAGAAGTAAAGGAGCCTTTGGCTTATGAAATAAAATTAAAAAAGAACCCGTGGCCTCTGTTCCTGGAGGCCTCTGTTACTGGAGGGTAGGGTGAGTGACAGAGGACAGAAATAAAGGAGGCAAAATATAAGCAGTAGTGGTCAGTCACCAGATAAATGGGACAGCTAATAAAACCTGGAGAAATTTAGAGATTGCCAGAATGGTCAGAAAAACAAATTTAGAGCGGCGTTTGTTCTGTGGCCAGGAATAGAGCATGTGTGTGTGCTTGAGACATTGAACTGCTGCAAGAAAGGAAGCCTCCATTGAAAATATTACAGCATTATGACTAATTAGCTATTAATCATTAATATAATTAATGGTACTATTAGCTAACAAGGTAGCATTTATCCGAGCTCCGAGCCAAGAGAGGGTGTCCATAATTGCAAGGGCTTGGCATACAGAGAGAGGAAGTGAGGCAGGCAAGGTAAAGGCCTAGGGAGGAGAGGACCCAAGACAGCAACTTGGAGGGTCAGGATGACCCTTTCCCACGATAAACCAAACTTCCCTGATGTTTCCCAAATCTTATCTCCATTGGAGCTCCTCATCCTCCTTCCATTATTAAAAGCACACTTAACAAATGCCTTTGCATTAAGACCTATCTCTTTACACATTTTCAATACAGATGCAGCTACTTCTCTCCAAAACAGCCACCCCTCCCTCTCCCCCCACCCCTGGAAAAAAGTCCCTATAGCAAGTAAAATGGCCTGAATCTGGGATAGGGTTAGGGGAAGAGATTGAAACTTGATACACAAAAGGGTTCCAGGGCTAGCCCTGTCCTTGGCACCTTCTGAAAACAAATGCTCAGTCTTTATTATACTTGGACTCCACATTCCAGGGAGTGTAATTTGGCACCTTTGGGTTGTGTTCCTCAGCAGTGAGCGTCTTCAGTGGATAAACACTAAAGGTGACATCGTAATTCAGCAGGTAGAGAGAAAATCTTCAGGCAGAGCAGGAGGAAATAAGCATGCATAAATAATAAAAGGAAAGACTTAGGGGCATCTGGTTGGCCCAGCTGGTGGAGCATGTGACTCTTGATCTCAGGGTTGTAGCCCTGAGCCCACCTTGGGTGTAGAGATTACTTAAAACAAACAAACAAATAAATAAAATCTTAAAAAAAAAAAAAAAAGATTTAATGTAAGAAAGAACTTGGCCTCCACGGGGGCTGATGAGCCCCGAACATCTGACTGAGATGTCTAGTTTTGCTCTTCTAGGACATTTAATCCATTCCCTACTCTGCCTTTCAGGGCAATCCAGCTTGGAAGACCAGTGTGCAGAGCGATGGCTAAAGAAGCAAGGTAACCTTCCAAGTGTCTATGACTCTCCACCCACAGGCCAGCCCTCTGAAGGGCTCCTAGTAATTAGAACAGTAATATTATTGCCTTCCACTTGAGGAGTGCTTTATGGTTTCTGCAGGGAAGTTATGTCCATTATCTCATGAGATCTTCCAACAACGCTGTGAGGCCGGCAGGACAGGTATTATTCCCAATGAAGGAAATTTGGGCCAAGGAACGCTTAATGGCCCAGTCAATCACTCAACCTAGAAAACAATGGAGGGTTTGACTCTGAAAGACTGCTACATATTCCTGTGGGTAAAAACAGGTAGCCTTGGCACGTGATAGAGAATAATTCAGTTCTACACCTGCATCTCCTTTCTTTCATGTGTTTTCCCCTTTTCTTCTCTTCAGGACCCTAGGACTTGCCCCTGTGTTTCTGAGGCCTCGGTGACCAGTACTTTGGAAGGCCTTGGGCCGCAGGACTTAGCAAGGAGATCCCAGTTGCTCTGCTCTCTCTTAACTCTTCCCTTTCATGTATTTACCCACAGCAGGGGCTGCAGACCAGTGTCCTCTCTCGACATGTCATAAGAAGAGGGCCTCCGCTCTCAATCAGACTGCTAAGCCCATGCCCCCTTCTTCAGTGGCTGGCATTACAACTGACAGTCAATGCAAGCACCATTAATTTTTTTTTTTGCAAGCACCATTTAGCACCCACAGCTGGTCTCACTGGAAGATCGGGCTTCTGTCAACCTGGTTTCCTGGCCTTGGATAGTTCTTCACTAACTTCTTCATTAAGGCAGTGGACAAAACCCAGTATAAGCCATTTTTAAAAAAGATTTTATTTATTTATTTGACAGAGAGAGAGAGGGAGAGAGCATGAGCCGGGGGAGTGGCAGAGAGAGAGGGAGAAGCAGACTCCTCATTGAGCAAAGAGCCCGACACAGGGCTTGATCCAGGAACCCTGAGATCATGACCTGAGCCGACGAAGGCAGTCGCTTAACTGACTGAGCCACCCAGGCGCCCCACAGAAGCCATTTAAAAAAAAGGTTTAGTGGACACACACATTTGCATGCACGCACACACACACACACACAGGAATATTACTCAGCCATAAAAAAAGGGATGAGATCTTGCCATTTACAACAACAAGGAGGGACCTAAAGGGTATTATGCTAAGTGAACTAAGTCAGAGAAAGACAAATACCATATGATATCAGTTAGAAGTGGAATCTAAAAAACCAAACAAATGAATAAACAAACAAAAAGCAGAATCAGACCTACAAATGCAGAGAACAGACTGATGGTTGCTGGAGGGGAAGAAACGTGGGGTTGGACAAAATGGGGGGAGGGAAGTGGGAGGTACAGGCTCCCAGTGATGGGATGAATAAGTCACAGGAGTAAAAGGCACAGCGGAGGGAATATAATCAGTGATATTATAATAGGATTATATGGTGACAGGTGGTAGCTACACTCCTGGTGAGCACGGCATAAGGCAGCAAGAAGCCGAATCGCTCTGTTGTACCCCTGAAACTAGTGTGACATTGTTTGTCAACTATACTCAAATAAATAAATAAATACTTTTAGTCTAAAGTTCTGCACACTTTGACGGTTCTGAAAATCTTCAAAGATTTCATTTAAACAGCAGCAGATATATCTGGTTCTTAAACGGCCTCATACAAGCTCCCAGTTCACTGCATTTCCTCACTCCCCAAGCTTCCAGGAATGTACCCACAGTCCCTGATAGTTCTTACCACCTCTACTTAAATAGGGGTGGTGGCTAATCAGAATGGCTAGAATTTACAAGTCAGGAAACGACAGATGTTGGCGGGGATGCGGAGAAAGGGGAACCCTCCTACACTGTTGGTGGGAATGCAAGCTGGTGCAGCCACTCTGGAAAACTGTATGGAGGTTCCTCAAAAAGTTGAA